>NC_056740.1:39289774-39419774 GCF_019279795.1 Protopterus annectens | reverse complement strand
TTTAATGGCTGGAATAGGCTAATTCTGCACTGATTCTACTTTTTTGACCTGTGGTTTTATTAAACCTCTGCCAATATTACATATAAAAGGTATGTAGCTTCTGTCTTTGGCAGCATTGACTGTAAGTCTTGAAGGTAAGAAAGAATTCAGTACAGCTTGCACTATATCTATATCTGTCTCTTAGTTCTTTGAATTAATTACTACATTGTCACGGAATGATGTGGCATACCTAGCATGAGATTTCAAATCTCTAGCCCTGAGTTTTTGAAAAGTGACATGAACCCATTGAAGACCAAATGGTAACTCAGTATAATGCGGAAGACCACAAAGGGGTGTACTCTCTTCTTCAGCTTCAGAAGTCAGTTAGCAGAATCAGCCTGTGCCCCTTGTTTAAATCTAGAGTGGTTATAAACTTTGCTTTACCTAGCATCTCCCTGAATTTATCTACTCTGGGCATTTGTTAATGGTTAAATTTAAATATGTCATTCAGCGTTTGGAACTCAGTAAAGAAGCGTATTCACCCATATGGCTTAAGGGCCATGTTAGTAAGACTTATTCACTTTAGCACACTTTAATAACTCCTGCATGAATTATTTCTTTTACTTATTCACATATTGATATTCTTTGGGACTGAGATACCCCATATAACTTTTGGTTGACCTTTAACATGGCACAGTTTCTTTGCAATTCTGTATTAAATCTGCATTGTCAGGCATCTAAGAAAAGACCTATTTATTCTACTGGGAAAACTCCTTTATTGCTTGTTTTTGAACCTTAGGCAGTATTTCACTTACTTGACAAATAAGGTAGGATTCACAGGAAACTCACCATTAGTGCTTATTTCCACTTCAATGTTAAGTACAGAAGCTTCAGATTCTTTCCAATGTTATAACACATTTATGTGATATATATCTATTCTTGATTTCTCTTTCCAGTATGTTTTATTTAATAGCTTGCTTTAATTATTTTCTATACTGTCTCAAAGGATCTTTGACTTTCTGGCAATGACTTATTCTCACCAGAGGGAAGAAACACTTTTGTCATTTGAATTAAAATTTGTATTGAAATTCCTATGTCTGATCTTTATATGAAATATTATCTGTTGCACCTCTCATGCCTATTGCATATGCCCCTTAGCTATTGGAAAAACGGTTTTAAACCTACCTTGTAGAACTGTGATCTATTACACTTTCAATGGAGTTGTCTCCTTCTCTCAAGTTTCCTCTGCCATGTCTTACATGTCTTGGAAACATCTACCATACAGTAAGTCAAACAGGGTAAAAACCCACTGAGGACTGGAGCATTTCTCTCACAAGAAAAAGAAGGTATGGAAGGAACTGATTCCAGTTTTCCCATCCTGTTATCCTGTTACATAGCTTTCTTTGGCACAGACTTCATGGTTTTATAAAAAGGCTCCACTAACCCATCTGTCTAAATGTGGTACACAGGAGTTCTTAACTGTTTTACTTTAAAGCACTGGCAAAGCTGGTGTATTACTATGGAGATAAATATGGCTTTTTAGTTCATAAGTATTTATTTGGGAATTCCTTCCCTGTAAAAAAATAGCATTAGTTCTCTGGCTACCAATTTAGTGCTAGTCTTTTGCAGGGATATTGCTTCAGGAAACGTATAGCCAATAATTACTAGAATGCCACAGCCATTACTAGGTAAGTACTAAACTAGCTGCCCTTGCAGGCCATATTAAGCCTAACCAATCTCCCTTCAAAGGTTAGAATCAAACCCTGTACCTTATATTTGTAAGGTAGACACTGTAGCCATTATGCCAACCTCCTAAACTAGACTTAACCAGTGGACCCACAAGCTTTGTAGCTGTCAACACAAATGAAACTTAAAATTGCACTGACGTTTTCAATGTCTTTCATCACGCCAGACAATGCAATCTAGATAAAATTCTAGCTGGATTTTTGTCAGTTTCTTACTGCCTTCCAAAATATAACTATGTATCATTTTCATTACAAGCATTCTAAAATACATTTAAATTAACTGCTGGCAAAGCATACCTTCTTCTATCTTTTTTCTCCTATAAAGCAAGTCATTTTTTATTCAAAATATTGCTAAATGATCCTAATTAGCCTGCATCTCTATTTTCCTTTAAGGTTAGCTATGTTTTAGGAATACAGGAACAATACAAGGGAGATGATTACAAGGATCATAGCATGCCTAGACATATACACATTTATGTAGAAACACATTCTCATAGGTTCATAGGTTCATAGATTAGTACTAGGCTAAGTGCCCTTGTGAGCCAATTTTAAGCCTAGCCAATTATCCCTTGTGAAACTCAAACCATGTACCTTGTGTTTGTAAGGGAAACACCTTAACCATTATGCCACCCTCCCAACCCTAAACCACCTTTTATGAGCACTTAGTGCTCAACACAGAAATGAAGCATGATACCCTTATGTAAGTTTGTGTCTACCCTTCCAGTCATCAAAACTAGCCTTAAGTGCAAATACAGTAGTGCTTTACTTTACTTGTCATGGTAACTTATGTAATGCACTAGGAATACACTGAATTAGGAACTTAACCTTCCATTGAATTTTATTTGTCGGTGTAAAATTAGATCCCTAGTACTGGTGTTTGTAGAACCACTAGTTTTGTGAAGAAATAAAAGAGTCCAAAGAGGATTTGGTCTTGACTGTCTTGAAAATTGAGATAGATGTCATATAAATGAGGCCAGTAGGCTACTGGTTGCTAAGAAGTTGTGCTGACCTACAGAGATAGTTAAAGCATTTAAGGCCTTTTTTATTTAAAATTATCGGAATATTTCCAGTTGAGTAATATTCATTTGTTTTTGCATACTAAAGGGAGCATCATGAATGATAAGTCTGATAAGGGAGGTGTACTGTGGCATGATGACATTTTTGGATTTTGAAGATGTTCTCTTAGAAATTATATGAGGCAGGATGAATCTCTGATTATGGTAAAAACATGGTGATCAAATGAGAGAGAGAATTGCACACATAACTATGTTGCTATGAGCATATCTGCTTGAAGACATGTACCACTCATAACATATGAGGTAGGAGCAGCTTGTTTTTGTGAAACACTACAATACTTCTCTCTTTTCTCTGGCCCTGCATAATGAGTCATTTTCCCACTGATTATTCTAAAATATTCATTACTAATGTGAAACTTTGCTAAGCTAGGAACACTTTTGTCAGTGTAGTAAGGTGAATCATATGGTATAGCCTCTTCAAATAATACAGTTCTAGATGTTTCTTTTGCTTCTAGCCTTTACTCTACAAATCAATTTCTGCCTTTGATTTCAGGAGTTCAGTTAATTGCACTTCAGTAACTTCTGATTCTTTTCTCACTAAGAACCTGTTGAAAGTTCTGATGCTGGCTTGCTTTCTCTTTTAACATTACAGAGGGAAACCTAGGATTCTCTTAGGTTCCTTTTTTCTATTTATTTCTCTTAGCAAGCGTTTAACAATGGAGTTTTACATACCTGTCTCTATATCAACATCTTGCATAATTCTGGTAGCTTACATTTTCTGACAGGATTCAATATCATGCACCACAAATGTTTTTATTTTCAGTTACTCTAATAGCATGTTTCATGTACTTAAAAGTTGGGATATTCAGAATAAATTCTCTAACAGATCTCTGAATACATAAAGCCAATGCCAGATACTAGTCCCTTTTGAAGTTTTTGCAACAGTCCCATTGAATTCTCTGGATTGTGTAAATTTAACAGCACATCAAGCTACTGTCAACACACCATTTTTACTGGGAATATATTAGGTATGTGTATTCTTAGTAATCTGTCAGGCTGATACTACTCTCTCCTCCACTATCACTTGAGGTATACCCAGGTCACAGAATATCTGGCTGTGTTACTTCCACACACAATGTCCACAGTGCTTTAAAATAAGGAGGTTCTTGACTTATTATTACACTGTGTTAAATAAGGAACTAAAGTTGCAGGAAATAATACTTTACCCAAAAGTGTCTGAATTTCAATATGCATTGTAGGACACTCTGTCTTATTTGCTTCCATGTTTCCATTATCACTTGTTTTATGACTGCAAACATAAAGCTAATTAATATGTGTAACCATACTTACTAAAGCTATATTAGTAGCACAATTACAATATGCTAAATATATGAGTTTAGATTTTACCCTGTCACATTATTTTTACACATTTTTATTATCAACAAGCTGGATATAAATCACTCTTATGGTAGACATATCATTCTCGTTATTAGCTACATAATGATTAACAATATGTACCTTCATCACAAGTCTAAAACATAATTTCTGATGTGACAGTTTTTGCTTGTTCACAGACATTTGCACATTCTGAGAAGGTTACCAGTTTAGTTTGTTCAGTACTAAACATTACTTCTCTAGCTAGTAAACTCTCAGTTAACACAACCATTTAACGTATTTAAAGTATTTGGGAATGACATTTTGAATGCAATAATTGCTAGAATCCAGACTGTTTTAGTTTTACTGTTATTACTAGTGCTAACTATACATTTAAAAGGTGTTTTAAAGCATACATTTGTGCTCTTACCATTTTGCTTGTACTAATTGTTTAGTTGTGATACTTCATTGCTTGTGTCTTAGGAGATACCCTAGTCTGGCTAACAGTTTTTTTTTCAGTTTCTAGCAGTACAAATAATCAGTTCTATCCAAATATATGTAGGTTTTCAGGGCCTCCCCCCTGTGTTGGAAAGACAAGACTTTGACCTCATTAGATTGAGCCCAACTATCTTAAGTGGCATTAATTTTGAAGGCTTTAAAGTTTGTCTTTATGCAGTTATCCTTGCAGAGTGTTTTCAAAGGTGGGATATCTTTGAGTATGACCTATAAAACTGCTAGCATTGTCACTCAGTTCTGTAAATGGAGCAGCCATCAGTTCTTTGTAATGTTAGAGTCTCCTAATGATTTCAGTAATCCCTCCACTGCTTAAATATTCAGAAGGCAGAAAACACAACCTTCCTCTTTTCTAATGAGTAAATTTAACTCAAAAGAGATTGCAGGTTAAAGTATGGCAAATATCTAGATAATTTGGCATAGAATCACTGGCAAATTACACCCATTGCTCACCTTCAGTGTAACATGACAATATACCAAAGGAATTTGACTCAGGTTTGGTACCATTTATTTACAGTAACTAGCTGTAAAATTTCATTATCTGCAGTTACAAAATGTAAGAATTCAGGCTTTAACAGGGAACTCTGCATACAACCTACATGATTTGGTTATTCAAAGCTCAATTCATTTAGTTGCACTTTAGCAAATAGCTCACAGGTCAAGATGCCAGGTCTTTAGTTAGAAGTTGTCTTCTGTTTAACTTTCAAATCGAGGCATGAATGCGTTTGTATAGCAGTCCCAATTTTTTACTTGAATTATTTATAGAACATGACATGGTGTTACAGAAGAAGCTAAATGAGAAATAAGTCACAATATCTGACTTCAGGATCACATTGAATCAGTCATCTGAACATATTTCTTCATTGCAAATAAGATTTTTAGCATGAAGACTATTATTGTAGTACATAATCAGCCTTCAGGTTTACTGACAGATGGATATTAAAGGGAATAGGGAAGCAGAATCTTTGTAAGTATATTGAATTGCCTAATATATGAAGCAAAATCTCCATGTCCAACTTGAAAAGAAGGAGAAATGGGTGCTGAAATGCAATAGTCTCATATAATAATTCATATTTACTTGCATTAATACTTTTAGTGAACTCCTGTAATAACTTGTCCAAACATCTTCCATTGCTGACTTTGGTAACATTTGATTTATAAATGCATATAAGATGGATACAGTCCAGTAAACATTCACAACCTGAGGTATATATGTGCCTTGTTACTCAGTGGTTTGAATGAAAATTGTTCTTTACAGCATCTTGTCAAGAATATTAAAGACAGGGACTGGAAATCAAAATATTTAAAATCGGTGTTTTGAAAATGGTTGGAGGTAGGATATTTATTCATAGAAATAAATGCACTTTGTGAAAACAGTACATACAGAACAATGTTCAGGAGGATGAGTGAGGTCTAATTGAAGTCAGGAACTGAGGAATTTGTATAATGCTGGAGTGAGCATGATGATAATGGAAACTTCTGGTTTGTTCAATGCTGATGTAGCTGAACTGTTGTAACTTCAAAATGTGGTTATTTAATAAAGCTGTTAAAAGAGACAAGAATACAAAAACATCTGCTATATAAATCTTCATTATGTCTCTCTTGCTGGTAAATGCTAAATGCTTTTTAGTGAAGTGCTAATATACTGATTTCCTTAAATGATGTATTTACTAACATGCCAACTACTATGACTGTTTTGTCAGCAGCAAGGTAATAGAATTCTTCAAGGAGTAAGTCATCCAAAAAGATGCCCAAGCTTTAATTTTATGAAATTCCCTACAGGCCATTATTATGGTAAATGAATTAATTAAATTAAGTATCACTACATCACTAAGACTGAAATACATAAGAAATTAAGAAAAGAATTGAAAAAAAAAAAAACTCCGAGATCATTAGCTGAGATTTATTTCCTCAAGACACAATCTACTCATAACCCTTTTGTAGACTTTATGGCACATTTCGAAATTCTACTCTAGTAAAAAAAATGACATGATATGTTAATATTCCATCCATCCAAAGAATTCATACTCATTTATAAAAGCATATGATGTGTATGCAGCTTATGCTTTGCCTCTTTCACACATTTTCTCTGAAGTATTGCAAGTAGTCCTATCACTATACTTTAAATCTCTGAAGTTTGTTCCAGAGGAAAAGGGAGAAAGCACTGCAAGCTTTACAAATGTTTTAAATCAATCTGGACCCCCGTCAATGGGAAGCAAAACCATTACAGAAAGCAGTTTTACTGAAGAAAGGTGTTTGTTTTAGGGTGTAGAACACTGAATGGTCATATCATTTTTATTATCAATAGATAATACTATGGTCCCTAAATATGTTAGGCAATATGCTAAAATATTTACTTTGGGGCATTCTGGATTCACTCCCTTGCATTTAGCACATCAAGCAATAAGTGCCCTTTAGCACTCATTTCCATAGCAGGTACAGGTTTTACAGGGTTAGATTGCTAGCCTGATGCCCAACCTTTCTAAGACGGTGTACCACACACTAGCGCACATACACACACACTCACACCTTCGGCCAATTTACAGTGTCTAATCCACCTACTGCATCTCTTTAGAATGTGGTGGAAACCAGAGCACTCAGAGGAAGCCCACACAAATGCTGGGAGAACATGCAGACTCAACACAGAGGGCAATCCAGCTGAGAATCGAACTGAAGAACCTCATGCTGTGAGATGACAGTGCTAACCACTACACCTATGTGCCATCCACTTTTATGCACAGTTCTAGCAAACATTCAGTCAAGCAAAAAAAAATCTTCAGTCTGTAGTGACTAAGGTGTTTATCTATTTTACAGAAAACAGACAGAATGCTAGGGTCTGACCATTCCAGGTGTGCAGCTTTCACATTTTACCATGTCTCTGATAACACTTCTATTCAATCACTGAAAAATACAGTCAGTCAGTACAGTAATGACAGACATTAGAAGCTCATACCTTTTATTACTCAGAAATGCATGTTGATGCAAAACCAGTTGATCTATTAACTTTTTTGTGCCCCTGTTATTTTTGGTTTTGCTCCTGATTCATGGGCAAAGAGGTTGAGATCTATGTTCATATGGTGCTAATCAAAACAGTAATACTTGTTTAGTGCCAGAGACCTTCCCATTTTTACGATTTTAGTGGGCAAGAAAATTGTGTGATATCAGAAGAATGGTAGATGCAGTCTGCTATCACATTTTAATAAGACCCAGACTAGTAATTTCTGATTGAGTCTTTGTCTCAACAAAAAGTAATCTGTTCTCTTAACAAGCGAACATCTATATTCTCTGCTTTAAAATATTAGAAGTGCACCAGTGTTTTTGGTCTGAGTGAATGAAATCATTGAAACATTCAAAGTCACTTTGAATATGAAAATGTAATCCCTTTAACATTCAAAGACAATTTTAGTATCAAGAGCACATTGCACATGAAGATTGTGAAAAGCTACATCATGTTATAATTAATGGGTTTTATTTCTGTTTTAGAATGCATTTGCATGAATTAGTGGTTCACTAATAGCTAGAGCTCCAGGACTGGATGGAAGTATGGACTTTAAATCTGCATTTACTTACTAAATATGGACATCATCTGGAAATAGCATTTGTTTACAAATGATTAGTGTGCACAGACTGTGCTCTGTAATGACAAAGTGAATAAAACTTTTAAGTGTGGTAATACTTTGACATTATGATACTAGATTCTATTTTTAAATGATAAAGTGTTTGAGGGAAATATAGTTATATCATTATAGTTCTTTTACATGTAATCACTAAGAAAGCCCAGGACAATACCAGAAAACAACAGGAACTGGGTGATGATTGCATTGAGAATTGTGACTACTCTCTAACACATCACAGTCAAGAAGCACTAACTCCCATGAGTCATGTGCTTGTCATTATTTTAGATGAGAAGGTTTTTTTCAGAGCTCTTCCCAACCAGATAAAGCCATTTACCCCCCCCCCCAACATCAAAGAGAAGCATATATTTTTTTCAGTTTTGAGTGAGACCACATGAGCATCATGCCAGATCATACAAAATCTAATGGACAGAGGCATTCAGTAAACCTTCTCATATATAAATCAAATTTGTGGGTCACATTTGGGTTGCACGGCTAGGCATGTAATGGTCCTAGTGATCTTTAGTCTAGTACACACCTATGAACCTAAATGCCAATGTTTTAAATTAGCACATATTTTGATTCACTGTTATTGCTTTGTCCACTCTCCTTTCTTAATGCATTTTTCTTCTGTAACAAACAAGATGAATTTATCACAGTGATCATATTTATATATCTCTGTCCATCTATCGATGCATCTATCTGTGTTGCTAATTATTATACTAGAGTTTTTTGCAATAACGTATACATATTATTACCTGTCACTTCTTATGTTAACTATGTATAAAGGTTTTTATCGAACTCTAAAAGCATTATTCAAAGCTTACACACTTTTCAAACATTGACTACTGCTTTTGTCTATGACAATCTTGTATGCATAAAACATTGTTTCCACAGTGGGGAAGGTACTAGACAGCTAGATCCAAGAAGGAGGTATAGTCATGGAGCTCTAGCTCAGGCTATCTTTATAAAGTTAAGCAAGTTAAGGGGTGAAATGGAATAAGAAAAGTAGAGAAAAAGACAAATGAAGGTCATGGTAATGTTTGGTTAAGTTTCTGCTCCCAATTTTAAGTACTAAGACCATTTCAGGTACCATACATTCAATGTTCATGTCTGGCACGTAGAAGTTCTTGGGGAGAAAATTACTGTTACATAAGCAGACCTTCTGAAAATGTTGAACTCAGCATTGAGTCAGGAAAAAAAGATAGTAGTATTAGATACAATATTGAGATGAGATAAAAAAGAGATTGAATTGCTGAGGGTCTGTGAAATCACTGCACAGGTTCTATAATGACCAAGAAAATAGAATGAGTAGAGACATAATTAGAGTTATTGGCAAAGAAAGGTGCAGAGGGGTAAAGCACATGTATACATTAGGATTGTTTGCAGACTGTGTCCAAGTGAAGCTAGCTTGAACCTTAAACTGACAGGGTGAATCTGTTAGGGAGTTAAGGCCCAAATGAGGAAGGCCAAAGCACTTACTTGTTGCAGTTCATTGCTGCTAGATGACATACTTTGAAGTCAAGCAAGCCACCAAATGAAGGAGGTCTGACATGCATAGAACAGAGCATAAATGTAATGAAACATTTTTGTTTGTTTATTTATTTACCATTTGTTAACTGGGTAAGCACTCTAGTACAGGGATCCTTTTCATACATGGCCTGGGTTAAAAGGTACAATCTAAGAAAAACATGTTAAAGGAATAAAGTTTTTAAGAACTGCATATATTGAAGTACAATATAAGGACCTCATTAGAAAGTTTAGTTCAGTTTAATAAAGTTAAATAATACGTATGTCTTCAGGTTATAGTACTATTATTTACAAGAGGCAACTTGTTACATATTTAGCAGAGTTTGTTTGTGTCTTTTGGCTTTTCCCGGTTAGGGGTCGCCACAGCAGAACTCCGGTCTGCTAATGATTGGTAGTTGATTTTTACATGCCGAGTTACCAGCCCTGATGCACAACCTTCAACAAAGGTATGCCCATTCACACATGTCTCCACGCAGAAGACGCTCTAGCTGAGAATCGAACCAGACAGCATCTTACTCTGAGGCAACAATGCTACCGCAGCACCACCACCATGGGTATAATATTACATATTTAGTAGAGTAATCTATTTAAATCCAAAATATAAATTTAGATTAATAGCATGCAAGTATGTGAATGTGTTTAGTTTTTTATGTAGTTTTCTATTCATGGGTCATTGGAATACTGAATTAAAAGAGACACACATTTTCATTCATAGGCAGTGTATTTGCCTTGTTTGTGAAATCATTTTCATTTATTTACTTCCTTTAGACATTCTTTTAATTACTTCTTAAAATTTGTTAGAAGTGCTGCATCTCTAGTCTTGCTATGGAGAATATTCCATGTTGCAGCACTTCCTAGCAGCTGTGTACAGCTGCCTGGTGTTTAAAGCATGTGGAAGCAACAGAAGTTGGTGCCTCTGGGTGTGTTAAAACTGATGTGACATGGTAGAATACATACATGACATATGTTTAAGGAGGTCAGTAGGATATACCTAACTGTCCAAGGAAGAAGAGTTACCCAATGAAAGCTGGAAGGTTCCTTTTGTAGGTTTTGCCAGAGCTAAAAGATTATCAGGGTGGAGATTGTAGAGGTTTGCAATATGCAGTCACAGACAAGAGAGACAGAAGGAGGAGGCCAACTGATAAATAAAGAATCAAATGGAGAGTCAGAAGAGGGTAGAGAGAGCCTGGGAATGCTTTGAAGTGGACCAGCAAAATGGAGCAAAGTGTTAGGCAAGGAAAACCTATAAGATACTGGTGATATCAGAATTGTTCTGGGGAACCTCCCCATGTTTAATGCGTTTACTGAAACTGGAAAACAATCCCTGACTTTTTCTAACCCATTTGAGGCTGATGAGAAGCTTGAGGCACCTCAAGAAGGCATCATATTGCAGCACAGAAAGTATTTTTATTAGACCCTTATTTTCCTCCCCCCCCCACAACCACCACCACTTGTGCACTAGACTTGTAGCTTGTGATAGAAATGCAATGGGGTATGCTGACATATCCTTTAGACTCCAAGGTGGCTGATCAACTGTCCCTGCCTCCTCAAGGACAACATCTGACTGCATGTCTCAGGTCTCCACATGAGATCAGACTTGATATGTACCTGAGTGCACATCTTCCTGTTCAGGATGGGCATGCCATTCTTCCCCTTCCAGTCTCTTAGACATCTAAACAACTAATTGAACCTGGCTTTATCATTCAACCTCATACTTAGATAAGGGAAGTGACATAGTGGGGTGAATGCAGAACGTTAAGGCTAGAAACTGAAGGAAGAACAGAGTATGGCACAGGAAGTTGGGTTCTGGTTTATTCAGAAACTTTTGAGGTGGGAAAGCAGTGGTTTAATAATAAATATATTGGATGCAGGGTAAAAGGTTGTACCCAGATGACTTAGTGTGACCTTTAGGTTGTGATGGCTCAATGTGACCAGTCAGAATAATGGTTAAGGTTTTCACCTCCCATGCACAAGGTGCAAGGTTCAATCCTGAACTCTGTCCAATACCTGCTTGGAGTTTGTATGTTGTCTGTGTGTCTCTGTGAGGTTCCTCCAAACTGAGAAAAACATGCTAAGTGTTTCCATCTCAAACTCACCAAAAATAATGGAGCTGTGAGCAGCAGTATAGACTCTACATGGTGCCTTATAGGGGAAGAGTTGTATAAACCAACTGCCTGGACATCTGCTCTGGTGCTCAGTATCCTTAGGATAGGAGAACATGGATCACAGACTGTATGCAGTGGTAGGGTTAGCCACTCAGCGTTGTAAAATATGACTCTAGGAGATATGGCCATGTTGAATAATGTTGCCAACTGAGCATGGGATAAGTGGGCTGAGGACCTGGCCTACTCCAACCTATGTCAGGGACCCATCCTAATTGCGGGAGGGGAGTATGTGCCCCAAATGGCCAGTGTATGCCTGCTATAAAGCAGAGCAGCTCTGGGTCAACAAGCTATTTACCAGTAAATGTCCAGTTGCTCAGCTTCAGTTACTTGGGATAGCTCTGTTGAGCAAAGGCTGGACATAAAACCAATCAACCTGATAATCATGAACTAAGAATTGCAACACTTAATGTAGATCCACTGATGGAACAAAGCTTGGAAGTGGATGACATGATGGCAAGGAGGAGGCTGTACATCCTACTATGGAAGGGCAGTGCAGCAGGGATCAAGAGTTTACTATTCAGGAGGTGGAGGAGGCTAGGCTAGAAATTGTGTGGGAAATAGGGTGTGGGGAGGGAGCTTCAGAAGGCAGGGATGACATCAGCATTAGAGACCGACTCATGGTAATAAGACTCCAGTGTAATGACAGGGTAGTGTTCATAATACTGGCCTATGTCCCACAGCAGAGTTGTGATAACGAGGAAAAGAGTGCATTCAGACAGCAGTTGCAGGACCTGCTAAATAAAGCAGGCAACATGAACTGGTGTTAATAATGGATGACTTGAATGCACATATTGGGATGGACAAAACAGGATATGAGGAATGCCTGGGTCCACATGGGTGAGGCAACAAAGTAAAGAAGGAGAGGCCCATTTCAGACTTCTGTATGCAAATTGCTTGATAGTAGCCAGCACGTGGTTCAGAAAGTGAGACAGTCACAAGATTACATACAAGAGTGGTCAACATGCAACTCAGTTCGACTTTCTCCTATTAAGGAAAGGGCACTGGGGTAGAATCAGTGATTGCAAGTCATCCCCAGTGAAACTCTTGACTAGCTGCATAAACCATGGGTTGCCACAATCAGCTGCAACCAATTGTCACAAAAGGCTCTAAGATCAACAGAGACCAGGCTGAAGACCTGGAAGTTGACTGGAGAGAAAGCACAAAATAGTCAGATACCCTTCATATGAGATGCCAGCAGCAACTTGCTCAGCAGTCCAAAGATCATCAAAAGCAGATGGAAGGAGTTAATTCAGTAGCTCTAGAATGAAAAATACCCTACAGAAGCTGTACTGCCCCAGGGACAGCCCTCAAAGAGAGAAGAAGAGGAGTCCACCATAGAAGAAATAAGAATAGCACTGATGAAAATGAAGTATGAGAAAGCAACAGGCTCAAATGAGCTCACAAGAGATATGATGAAGATGCTCGGTGAGACAGGAGAGAAACACCACCTGAGGGTACTCATAACAGTATGGAGAGAAAGGTGTATCCCAAATGACTGGAGAATAAGCATACTATTTCCCCTGTTCAGCAACAAATGGGATCTTCACAAATGTGGGCAGTGCAAAGATATCCAACTCCTGTCACATTGCATGAAAGTTCTGCTGAGGGTGTCTGATAAATGAATATGCAGAGCAGTAGAAAGTAACATGGGAGATGAGCAGTTTGGATTCAGATCAAGATTTAGCACAACTGCTTTGTGTTTGCAGTGAGACAGATAGTGGAGGAGAAACTAGATATGAAGAAAGAGTCCAACTGAACATTCATAGCTTTGTAGAAAGCATAAAGCAAGGTCCCAAGAAAGCTGATTTTGGCAGTCCTTCAGCAGTTTAAAGTCCAAGAAACATGGGGAGAATTACTGCAGGCAATGTTCAAGGACCCAATGACTCAAGTACAAACAGTTTTCAGTCTCACAGACTTGGCCCCAGTGGGAGTGGGTGTGAACCAGGGTTCAGCTATGTGCCCACTGCTTTTCATACTGGTGATGGACTACATTAGCAAACAGGTAGAAGGGGACAGATCAATAAAGTTGCTATATGCCAAAAATGTGGCATTACAGGCAGACTCTGAGCAAGAACTGTAGCAAAGGATAGGAGAATGGAATGCAAAACTAAAGGCACATGGGATGAAACTGAGTACAGATAAGACAGTTGTAAGGGCAGCAAATGGTGGAGTTCAGAATAAGCTCAGAATTGAGATAGAAGGGAAAGTAGTTGAAGAGGTTAACAGCTTCAAATATCTGGAAAGGGTGGTTGAGGAGAAGGGAAGTTTGACTGAGGAGGTCAAAGCTAGAATCAGAGGATCTCCAGCCATCTGACCAGAATGTCAAATGTAGTACATGGCAGAAGAATGCCAAAGAAGCTGAAAAGTGAGGTGTACAAAACAGTAGTGTGACCAGTACTACTGCATGGTACAGAAACCTAGGCAGTAAAGGCAGAACAGTTGAGGGAGCAAGAGGTGAAGGAGATGAAGTGCCTGAGACAGGTGGTAGGATGCACACTGTGGGACAGATGAAGAAGTGAGGACATTAGCACAGAAGCCAAAGTATCTCCAATTGCAGAAAAGATCAAGGAGAACAGACTACTGTGGTTTGGACATGTGTAGAAAATCAGAAAACCATGTAAAGAAGATTTGGGACATACAGGAAGAGGGCAAGAGGAAATGAGGACATCCAGGAAAGAGGAGGATGGATTATGTGAGAGAAGACCTGCAACAGTCAGGCATGAGTGTTGGAGAAGGCACGAGAGTAGCACTGAATAGAGAGAGATGGTGACAGTTGTCACAACACCCTGACTTCATGTAGAAAATGAGAAAAAGAGGAGTTGATGATGATGATGCAGCTGCTAAAGGAAAGCTTTGGAGCATCTGATGGATGTGCCCAAGGGCTTGTCTAGCTTGCCTTCAATAGGTCCACAGATGAACTGATGGAGAGTAAGTGGTGACAGACTTATATTTGAGACATGGAAAGTTTAGTGGGATAAATAATCCTATAAAGGGTGAAAGGGTCCTTGTGAAGCTGCCAAGGGAGCATAAGGGTTTTGTATTCATTTAAGGCCGTAAACTGAGGAAAAGAGAGGTAGGTGAGCTACTATGCAGAGAATTTAAATGAGTTGGTGTGGATTATGTTAGAACTGGAAAAAGAGTACAGAGATTTTGGTGAAAGAAAAGCTAAGGTGGATATGGGGAATGTGCGGTATAGAGAGAAAAGAAGGTCAATGGTGAGAGGGATAAGTGAGTTGGCAGAGTTGGATAGTTGTGACCTTTTAAGGGATGAATAAAGATAGTGAAGATATGAGTGTCTCACACAGTTCAAATGGTGCAAGGGAGAGGGAGAAATGACAACCTGAGGGATGATTTTAATTTAATGTTGAACCTGCACATAGCAAGGGCTCTAATTGTTGCATTTTACTCTATGAACCAAAAAAAGGCTAAAAGAATGAAATGTTGATTTGGAGATAGTGTATTTATAATAAATATAATGGTGTGACATGTAGCAATTTGCTTTTATTACAGATGAATGTCATCTGACATTTAGACTGGATTGGATTGGTTTCTAGTGAATGAGGTTTTATTGTGAAAACTTATTATTTTGAAATGAGCATTACCATATCATTTGATTGCAAGAATAAAATGGCAATGGGAAAGAAAATGTAGTAATATGTGGTGAAGGAATCCTGGTAAGTGTAAAAGTAAACAGCACACAGTTTGAATGAAGGATATGGTAAAAGTGCAGTCAATGAGAACAAATATGTGGATGGCTGAGTAAGAAAGAAAAAAATTCAGTTAAATAAGGTGGCTTGTTGCGCAGGAATAATGGACTACTGGGAGAATAGTCACTGGATGTTACAGACAGACAAGTGTTAGAACATGTTATTGATTTTAGAGAGGGGATTTTGGATGGGGATAACCAAAAAAAGGAGTATGGACAGGAAGAAGTGAAAGAAGACGTCAAGGATGTTGTAGGAACTGCAACTGGAGGCAGTATGGTAGGCTAGATGAGGAAGTGGGGAATATAAAATGCTGGCATAAAAAATGAAGGACCAGAGAAAGCAGACTTGTATGTATGGTTTAAACAATAAGGAAAGAAGGAAGCATATCTAAGAGTAGATTAAGGACACTTTCAAGGTTTATGTTGAGGAGTTGCATAAGGAAGCTTAAAGTATAAGCCATGTTTTTCAGAATGGAGGGTGTCCACAGTGGGCGATGTGAGAAGCATGAATTTACTTGTGATGGTGGAGTGGGGGGAAATTGTAGTTGTAATTAGACATATGCATAATGGAAAATTGGAATGATAAAGCCATACTTAGTGGACTTGTTTAATAACATCCTTGAGGTGCAGGTA
The DNA here is from genome assembly GCF_019279795.1 of Protopterus annectens. Classification (NCBI taxonomy): domain Eukaryota; kingdom Metazoa; phylum Chordata; order Ceratodontiformes; family Protopteridae; genus Protopterus; species Protopterus annectens. The sequence goes on along the minus strand of NC_056740.1, from coordinate 39,403,499 downwards.
ATGCCAAACACAATGGAGAGTGATCTAGAACTGGCCAACAATGTTGAGCAAGTATTTTTATGTAACACTGATGCACAATTATCTGCAGGGGTGTTGAATGCAGATTGGAGAGTATTCTTCATCCATGCTACTGGTGCTGAGCAAAAGAGTTTTGTGAAATACAGATTTCACTAAATTTTGTAAGAATGGAGCAAAGGAAAAGATAAAGGCAGGGGTAGCTCTTATGGTTATCTATATTATAATTTTCAATGAAATTTTGAAGTTTGTAGCTTAAATCCTTGGAGCAGGTGGCACGAAAGGATAGGTTAGCCAGGGGAAGGTTGGTGAAGGATCTATAACAATAATCAATTGTGCAGCGTAGGGAGCTGGGCATTTTTGTAGTAAGGTACTCATCTTGAGGTACAAAGTAGGGATGCTTGTTTTCTTCAGCATTGGTTTCTCATTGATGATGGAAAAGTTGATGCAAAAATTGAAGAAAGGCTTGAAAAAATGAAAAATAAAAATTAAAGGACAGAAGCATAAATCTCTTTACAGATGATTGCATGTTCCAGTTAGTGGATGTATATGGAATGCTATCGGGAGTGCTAAAACTGTTTAATGTGTTTAATAAAGAGAATGGTCTGGGTTAACATCCCTAGAAGTTAGGGTGTATGTTAAATGTTTGAACATCCAAAATGTCAAACATTACACGGTTGAGACCAAATGTTCGACATTTGGATTTTTGAACGTAAAAAAAAAAAAACAGAAAAAAACACTTTAACAGTGTAGGCAGGGGGGCAAGCCCCCTTGCACCCCCCCCTGTTTAAATATACCAACTCCGAGACCGCACTTCAGTGCAGAAAAGGGAAATTCTCCCTATCTGCACCATACAGTACCGTTGAAAGTCTATCTTCGAGCACTCAAAATTTGAACGTTTGGTCTCGACCATGTAACGTTCGAAGTTTTGAACGTTTGAAGATTTGACAGGTACCTGGAAGTGGGTTATTAGTGATTATGGCGATGAAGGATGTGAATGGCTTGGATGTTTGTTTACCTCTTGCCACAGTTTGAGAAAATATATGGATTAAAAGTTTATGCTATAGAGAAAGAGCTAAGAGAAAAAAAAAAACACCTGGAACAAATAAAAGAAAAGATGAGTTTCTATCTTAGATAAGTAGTTAAGGAGAATGTACTCATTAGTGGGAAGGGCAGATATGGTGAGAGTTATGGACTTGCATTTGGTGCTTATTTCCTTAGACATGTAAGTACAAGTCTGAGAGAAAGGTACTCAAGAAATGTAGATGGTTTCCTTTAAGTTTGTGTGGAGAAGGAAGGAGGATAGGATTGTCAAAGAGAGATTTTTTGGATGGAAAGACCATGATGGGGGTGAATGAAAAATGACTTATTGAGATGGTTAGAATAAAAGTAGATGTCCATTTTGACATAAGAATTTAGGAAGATGGGAATGGATTCAGAAAGATCAATGAGGGGGTGTTTTTAATGAAGGGTGGGGACCATGCATTTTTAGGAAAAAGAGCTTCATAGTAGTAGCTTGATGACACCTTACAGAAGATCCTTAGAAGCAATTATGGGGGCAATGGAAAAAGGATCTGAAAAGTGTGGGGTTTCTTTGGTTAAACAGGGAATACATTCAGGTGTTTTGAGAGTGTTAAGAGGTGTTTAGATGATTATAGTTTGAAAACAAGTGGATAGTTGGCTTTCCAGATGCAGTGAGCTGTGTGAAGGAGGCTGCATATAGCAAATGCTTTATGCTAGGCTACAGTGGATGTAGGGGTAAAAGGGGCAGATTGGGATAGTCCATAAGGATATGGGAAGAAGATTTTGTTAGCAGCATGAATAGACTGGGCGTGAAGTAAGTTGAAGAACAAAGATGAAGTATGGGAGGAGGTGTGAAGGGTAGCTAGGGTGCTTCAAAAAGTCAGTCCAGTCTATAATGTGCATTTGTGTTTACTGAATAAATGGTATAGGACATCACAGAAGGGAGAAGATGACTGTGGATGGATAGCAGCAGATTGCTGGATGTGCTATTGAGAGGGAGATGACAAATCACATATACTTTGGGATGGTCCTAAGGTGGTGAAGTATTGCAAGATCATGCATGCAGCACATGGGGACATATGCTGAGAGTCCAAAGGAAGGATACTTGTTATACTTATTTGGACTAGAAGTGAAGATTTGCATTTGGAGTACACTGGAATGGAGAGAGGTGTTTGTGTCAGCAGGTTTTGTTGAGTATTGTAACAAGAGGCTAGAAAGAGTCTAAATTCAAGAAGGTAGAGCCAGGTGGGATTAAGTGGTAGGTTCAACACTTGGCATAGAGAGGAGGGAGCAAGTGGATGTTTAGAATGGGATTTAAGTATGATGTAAGGATGAAAAGGATGTTTCAAAGACAGAGAAATAGGTAGAAAAGAGGGGTACAGTTTTTTTTATCATGTAGTGTGGCAAAACAGGGAGAGGACTAAAAGTTGCTGGTGATTGTAACATAAGTTGTGGGGAAGGTTTCCCCTGGCTGATTCTGTACTGAATGTCATGATGCTGCTACCATCCCTGAAATATAGTTACATTAGGAACATTGTTACCTGCTAAAAATGTATCTCTCTCTCTATATCTATATATCTATATCTATATTGATATATATGTTTTATGTTAAAAGAATATTTGGATCAGTAGCAGCTAGTGAGCTAGTGTTGATGCTATTAGGTTATAATAATGTTGTTAAAATAGAGTATGTGCATGTAACATACGTGGAATGATGTGTGACCTCATTTTGAGGAATTAATAAAAGTAATTTAGAAAAATGTTCTCATAACTACATCATTGCATCCATTTATAACTATCTTTATGTACACGTATTGAATTTTCTATTGTTATTAATACTTATTATTATTATTGCTTTCTTGTTTTGCTATTGCCTTTGGCTTGGGTCATGGCCAAAAAAATCTCCTTTGGCTACTCCACATATTATTAGTGAATAAGTACTAAAATCAAATAAAATAAAAGGTACAGGGCTACTACTGCAGAGACACCCTCATCTGTGAACCTGATGAGCTGCAGCTGATCACTTATCACAGTAAATATGTAATCACAGCATAACCTAAGAATCAGGGTAGGCCATGTCAATTTGGCTCATCTGAATGATACCAGGTAGTAGGAGACAGACAGAAGCAGAGTAGTTACACGAAACAATGAAAGGCAAGTTTAAAAAAATACTCAGTGAAAGGTAATTTGCATAGGTTGAAATGTGTGAATCATTTATGTACCAGCATCACATGTTACTGTGTTGTTGCCGAGGTGAGTGTAAGAATGCTGAACATGCATGTTGGATAAATGGAGTACAGGAAATTGAACAATTTGAGTGATACAACCCCTCGGGGTCCTAACTAGATACTCTTTCCTGCCATTCTTCATAAAGCATTAAGCTTCAAATTAGTATTTATCATCATCATCAGCCCTCTGTTCCCTATTTTTTACATGGTGTTGGGTGTTACTTCAGCTCTCACCACCTCTCACGATTCAGTGCTACTCTCCTAGCATCTTCAACTGTCATGCCTTGCTGGCCCAGGTTTTCTCTCTCACAATCAATCCAACACTTTGTTGGACATTCTCATTTACTCTTGCAACCTTCTAGTCACTCTCAAATCTTCCTTAGCAAATAGTTTTTTGCTTTCCCACATACGTGGCAATGCCACCATAATCTGTTCTTTTTAACCTTCTCTGCATCAGGAACTACTTTGAATTCTGCTTGGATGCCATCATTATTTCATCTGTCCCCCCACATGCATCCTACCACCTGCCTCAGCTACTTCATCTGCATCACTTTTTGTTTCATCAGTTGCTCTGTCTTCATTGCCCAGGTTTCTGTACTATGTGGATGTACGGTAACACTACTATTTTATATACTGTACTTATCAGCTTCTTTCATATTTTATGTCACAAACTTCCCCGACAATCTGTGCCAGATAGCTGCAGACTCTCTGATTCTAGTTTTGGACTCTCTGATTCTAGCTTTGACTTCTTCATTCAGACTTCTGTTCAACCACCACTCCCAGATACTTGAAGCTGTCAAACTGGTCCACTATTTTCCTTTGTTTGTCAATTTTCAGCTTCTGATTCCCCCATTTGCTGCCCTAACCACTGTCTTCTCTGTACTCAACTTCATCCCGTATGCCTTCAGTTTTGGATTCCTTTCCACTATCACTTGCTGATGTTCCAGTTCAGAGTCTCTTTGTACTCTTCCTCCCGAACTTACTTCAATTGCTTCTACTGCACTGTTTAAACAAAAACTAAAAGTTCACCTTAATAACCACTGGATATGTTCCTGCTCTAAACCTGATTAAAAAGTTTCTTGGCTCTTTCTCCTCCTCACGGCTATTTGTCTCTCTCTCTCTAGCAATACATATCTTTCTATTCTGTACTTTGTGTTGCAAAATGTTCTCTCTTCCTTCATCTCTTGCTTTCTCTAGTTCACTCTCTCTAATTTATTCCAATGATGAAATTATGGTAACTTATGGCTTATATCTTTAAATAGAATTAGTTACTATGGTCTTGAGTAAAACACCTACCTATTTTTTTAAAAATCCGTTTGATAACTTTGTTATTATATATTTGTTAGTTTTTGTTGTATTCGTCCATGTCTTCCTGTGGAGCTTTTCTCCCCGGGCCTCTACTGAAAATGGAAATATATCCAGTTAGACCAGCCCGGTTAACAAATGTAAAATAAAAAATAAATAAATAAAATAAAAATAAATAATGATACATTGCTTCCATACAGCAGCCCTGTTAATCTGTCACCTACAACCTGTTTGGTAATGTAGTCCATCACCAGTTCAGAGTTGTCAAAATATACTATATTTGTGTTTTCACTATTATGTTGCAAACTCCTACTAAAGTGCCATAACCATGTATGAATCTTGCCTCCTCGTCCATCTGTCCATCTTTCCATCCATTCATCAATGCAGCCTGCCATTCATCCTTCAGCTATTAATTTTCAGTACTCATTTTATTTTATTCATGATCACTGAAAGCCAAAACTTATCCCTAAAAGACAACATCGCAGTGCAGGAAATGGCCCTGGGTCTCACGCATGCAGGGGCACACATACACCCACACACACACGCATACACACGCACACACACACACACACACACACACACACACACACACACACACACACACACACACACACACACACACACACACAATATGATTAGGCATACCATTTTGATTTTTGATCTCAGATTTAGCCTTCCCAATCGATATTTACATACTTTATTTAATAATGGAATTAAGCCTAAACATAGAACACTTATCAGTAACTCCATACATTTTCTTAACTGAATACCTTCTAAACATAGAGATTAATTGTGATATAACTTGCCTGGCAGTTGGCCTAGAAAATTAAGGAGCTGTTAACAAGTTGTTTCCTTTATTCCAGTGGTGCAAGGTTTGATTCCCTCTGTCTCCATTTTGTGACTATAAGCAAGTCATTTAACCAGATGCCAGTCCTAGGTAGAGTCTGAAAAGGGTCCAAGGAGATCAGTGTTCTACCCTGGAAAGCAAATACAAATAAATATACTGCAAAAATAAAAAATGCTGTTCTGTCTGACCCTCTACTATGATATTTAATGCTGAAAGGTATCACACAAGCACACACACACTCCTAAAGATACTCAACATACAAATCATTTGTTTGCACTAACCAGACTTATATATGCAAAAATATAGCACCTTTCTTCCCTCTGAAAGATATCACACAAGCACAAACACACACATGTGCACCTAAAGATACTCTGAACATACAAATCATTTGTTTGTGTTAACCATAGTGATAAATGTAGAAATACAGCACACTTCTTCCCCCTTCTAATAAAAGATTATTTATAAATATCATTTTCCCTATGGTCACACACAGAGGTAGTGTTTCATCTGTAATCATACATACTTGTATGCATTACATACATACACACACACACTCACGCACACTCATGCATCACAAATAGATATCAATATAGATATTAAAATAGATATAGGTATAGATATTAAAATAGATATAGGTATATGCTTACTGAAGCATTGTGTTCACTTCCATTATATCTGGACTCATCTGCTACTTTGTACTCCATTCCAATTAGCTCATTTTGATGGCAGATCATTCCCTAGGGCCAGCACTTTTCCTTTCACTTAATGATGTATTTTGCAGCTAGTGAGCTATGCCAAGTCATCTAGAACAGCACTGAGTGGAACATGCACAGGCAAGTTGATCTGATAATATATTAGCAAATAATAATTATCACTTTTCTGAAAGTGAAACCTTAGAGAATATGTCTCGTGGATATTGAAAAATAAGCATTAAGCAAATATGCATTTTTAATTCAAGTTTTGTTTCTGCTCAAGGAAGTCATAATGGAAAGGGGCATGTTTTATTATGACCCTTACTCAGAAATGTAAATCCCAGTGTAACAAAGAAAAAATATTAAATAAACCAAAAAGAATAGATCAAAAATTAAATAATAATCATCATACATTTATTCATGGTCTTTCTTGAATACAAATTTCCTGAAAGAAGTCTTTACTTTGTATTCTTTCTTTATAGTATAATACACTTCGATTTTCCCTGTAATTGATCCGGAATGTGCAAGTGGAAACTCCATGACAACATATAGTAAAGGAGACCAAAAAATAGAATGTGCAGAAACAAACAATGGCAAAACAATAACAAGAATAGTGACATAAAAACCAGGTTATTGATTGCGAGCACTTTAGCAGCCACATAAGCGGCATCATCAGACAAAAACATTCCACCAACTCATCATATTTAAACTCCAGGGGTCCAATGAAACTGCATATTCAATTAAATATTCAAATAATCAATCAAAACAGCATGATGAAATAAAAGAGACAGAACACTCAGGCACATGTAGATAAATATAAACTAATCATAAAAATATATATACTAAGGCATAAAAGATAATAGAAACTAAAATAATAATAATAAAAAAAAAATATATATATATATATATATATATATATATATATATATATATATATATATATATATTTTTTTTTTTTCAGAATTACTACCTAGAAATCTGTCTACATCCTGGTGATCCATTTCAACTCAGGTTACTGTTATGCTGTTTTGATTCCATTTTTTGGTATTTTACTTGATATTGCATGTTGGACCACTAATCCTCACTGCTGTGACTATTTTTTGTTATATAGTAAAGGATATTTAACATAGGAAATTTTGTAAAATTTCTAGAAATTCCCAAAGAAAAATATAAAGAATATTTGTTTCACCATTTTAATTAGCCTCAATGTACTTGATGGAGTGCTGCCGCTGTAATACGGTTATACCATAAGCAAAAGTACATCTCCATTTTCACTTTTGCCACTTTTAGATTTTAGAATTTAAACTGAGTTAGTAAGTCCTTAAGTCTGAGGGCCAAATTCATTAAGGTAGCATGGCATGTACACAAAGGTATACTTGTAGAGGTACATTTTACCGATTTAACATGAAAGACTGGCCTTTCAGCTGTTCTAAATGCTAGTGATGCATTCCATTGGGTGGGCATATGCTAATTAACCATGTGCTCTCTTCCTAGAACCACCACCAGGAAGACATCTGCACAGACTTCCCCATCATGTTGCTGTATCAAACATGGAAAAAAAGTTCATGTTCGGCAAACTAACGTGAACAGCTAGACAACAGGCTTTACTCTTTAAAGTGCCATAATGGTGTCAGTTGTAGAGCTAGGAACAAGGGGTGAGGGAATGCACTAGTCACCATGGTTTACTCTTTAAATTACCATAATGGTACCAATTGTAGAGCGAGGATCAAGGGGTGAAGGGATGCTCTAGTCACCATGGCTTCCTCTTTAAAGTGCAATAATGGTACCAATTGTAGCGTGAGGATCAAGGGGTGAGGGAATGCACTAGACACAAGGCTTTATTCTTTAAAGTGCCATAATGGGTTTACTGTCATAATTTTAAACATGTTTGTTGCAAGTACTTACATACTCAAAAAACATTGTTGAGAGTTATGATAGTGACAGAGAAAAAGAATGAATGAAAAAAAAAAAATGTTGATAATTCGATTTCAAATTGTCGACATTTTTCAAACATGCCACCACATCTGGTGGCATACAACACATTTTTGCAGGGGGCAAGCTCCTCTGCATCCCCCTTGTGGGGAGCTGCACCCACCACACCCCCTGCAACTTATATATACAAACTCCGAGATCACACTACAGTTCGGGAAAGGGTACAATTCCAGATCCCCACTATAGTGTGATCTCCATCCAACATACTGAACTCACAACAATGAAGAAACACTACCATTCGCTCTTGTGTATTCTGCATGTTTTTTTTTCGCACATACAAACCTGTGCAGACTTACTTTTGACTCTCGGTTTTCTCACACTGCAGCTGCGACATTGTGATGGTATACCCCATAATGGTACCAATTGTAGAGCAAGGATCAAGGGGTGAGGGAATGCACTAGTCACCACGGTTTACTCTTTAAAGTCCCATAATTGTACCAATTGTAGAGCAAGGATCAAGGGGTGAGGGAATGCACTAGTCACCACGGTTTACTCTTTAAAGTCCCATAATTGTACCAATTGTATAGCGAGGATCAAGGGGTGAGGGAATGCACTAGTCACCACGGTTTACTCTTTAAAGTCCCATAATTGTACCAATTGTAGAGCGAGGATCAAGGGGTGAGAGAATGCAGTAGACACCAGGCTTTACTCTTTAAAGTGCAATAATGGCACTAATGGTAGTATAAGGCATGTGCGGTGCACTAACTACCAGGGATTGCTCTTCAAAGTGTGTAATGGCACTGACATCATAACTGTGTTCCGTAGTAAGGAAAGTCACTGGATACAAGGGATGACTCAGTAAAGTGCCTTACTGGGACTTTACTGAGCAGGATCAGAGAGCAGAGGAGTACATTGAATCACTTATGCCTAATACATATGTGTCGTAATGACAAAGTGTTCCGGTGGGGGGGTGGGACCACAGGAGGGCAGATACAGGTACAGGGACTGTAGAGTGTGTGTGTGTGTGTGTGTGTGTGTGTGTGTGTGTGTGTGCGTGTGTGTGTGTGTGTGTGTGTGTGTGTGTGTGTGTGTGTGTGTATTCATGTTTGTATACTTGTATGATAGCATGGCTGGGGTGAATGCCAATACATGAACAACAGGCTACTACTGCAATAAGCAAGTCAACAATAATCTGAATATTAAGGTGGTAAATACGATTCAAGAGACATGCAAATTAGCCAGTAGTAAGAACTTACCTCATCATGGGTAACATGTCTCTGAACTGCAAATTGTCACGTTATCGGAGACAGGCCTGCAAGGTGCTTTAATGAATTCTCATGTGGATTTTTATTTATTTATTCATTTGTTGTTTGAATGGAATACATGTAACTATTGTACTTTACACTTCTGATTGCTTGGCTATTGGTCCATGATAGTTTTCTTCCAATTGTATATTTCTGCCTCCTCACCTCTTTCATGTTGCTTTTGTAACTGTATGTTCCTGTTTAATTAAGCTGTATTGCATTAATTATCTCCTGCACTCTACAAGTTAAATTCTTGTTTATGAGTAACAACTCTGCTGTCATCATTGTTTTTGTTTAATGTTCCTCAGGTATAAATATTTCTTTGCTATTTATTTAACATTTGTTGATCAGGAAAGTTCGACTAGGTTCCACAGATCCTGTTTTCAGTGAAGGCTCGGGGAGAAACGCTCCAGAAGCATGTCTTTAGAATGTTGGAGGAAACCAGAGTACCTGGAGGAAACCCACGTGAATGCAGGGAGAACATGCAAACTCCACACAGAAGGCACCCCAGCCGAGAAACGAACCAGAGAACCTCTTGCTGTGAGGCAACAGCATTAACCACTGCACCACTGCGCTGCCCCGCTATGTCCAATTGTACAAATGTTAGACATAAATATAAAATATAATCAAATTAATATGTATATGTTGGCATCTGTGGTATATGTGAATATTTATGTGCATGTATGCAGGTTTTATCTCTATGTGTGTGTCTTGGGGGTTCGATGTCATTTGACTGAATGTTTGTTCATTTAATTGAATCCCAAATGGATGAAACCATTTGACTGAAAAATTATTTGATAGAAAAGTATAGTAGTCTATAAAAAGTATGTGATGGTATAATTTATTATCATAGGAGCTAGTAGCAAAATCAGTCTAGTGGTGTAAGCATGGATTCCAGTGGTCAGTGTCAAGTTATATCCCAAGAGCTGTAGATGTTTGTGTTTGTGCTTCAGCACTGATTCGCTGTCTGTGGTGTTATTTTTTCTTCTTTTCTTCATAGTTGTGCAACTATGGAGTTAGTATATATAAGTAAGTGGGAGACTTTTTGGGAGCAGGGAGGCTTGCCCCCTTGCAAAACATTTTTTATGATACATGTGCTCTGGAGAAGGCTTTCTATCAAACAAGATTTCAGTCAAATGAGATTTCAGTCAAATTAATTTTCAGTCAAATGAGTTCAACCACAGGGGATTCAATCAAATAAGTATTCAATTAAATGACATAGACCTGTGTTTGTGTGTGTGTGTGTGTGTGTGTGTGTGTGTGTGTGTGTGTGTGTGTGTGTGTGTGTGTGTGTGTAAAGAGAGATAGACATAATACTATTCTACCCATTTATATTGGATTTTGTCTTCAATCAAATCATACATTGAACAATACTTCTGGCGACATTAAAAGAAAACAGTTGTTGTTGTGTCTTTCGGCTTTTCCCGGTTAGGGGTCGCCACAGCAGAACTCCGGTCCAGTACTGATTGGTAGTTGATTTTTACGTGCCGAGTTACCAGCCCTGATGCACAACCTTCAACGAAGGTAGGCCCATTCATGCATGTCTCCACACAGAAGACACTTTAGCTGAGACTCGAACAGCATCTTACTGTGAGGCGACAACGCTACCGCAGCACCACCACCGCAGATATTAAAAGAAAACAGTATATCTTTTTAATGTTTCTCCATTCCTCTCAAAATGATGACATGGCATTTTGGCAGTATAATTGCTTTTGTGTAATTTTGACAGGTAGAGGACATTGGTGAAGCATTTCTGGGAGGTTTTTTTTATTTTTTTTTTTGTAATTTATTTGGAAAGGTAGACTGATCTCCTCCTTAACCCCCCCCACCTACCTCTTCATTTTTAAGACTTGTGAGGTCCTAGGAGGTAAAAGAAGGGAGTAAGCTCAAATTCATTATTATTTAATGATTTAATGAAGACAGACAAAACAGCAAACAAAATCACTGAAAGCTACTTTCAGTGAACACAGACTAAGGCATTTATTGCAGGAGAAAGCCCCTGCCCGCCCATGTAATCTTATATATACCAACTCCATGGTCAGACAACAGTAGAGGAAATGCAATGCCTCATGTTTGCTGACTGTGTCTTTTAGCGATTATGTCCTTGTGCTGTTGTCAGTCAGACAAATAGCAATCAAGGAAAACACATGTTCCTGCTGCCTTTAATCTAATATAGTTAATCTAGTATAATCTATGCAACTATCTGCTAGTCTGGCTGTCTATCTACTGCTCTATCTGTCTGACTATCACCTAACTATCTACCCGTCCAGTAACATCAGCCTGTTAATCACTTTTCATTAGAAGTTTTTGTTTTGTTAAGACCTTGTTACTGATGCTCAGTAAACCTGCTCCCAGTTGTAGAATGTCAATATTGATTTATGAAACAGAAAAGTGCAGGGACTTCCCTTCCAATGATTTGAAAGCACCCATTTAATCCATATTGCTGAATGCTCTGTAAAGAGAATTAAAGTGGTATAACAAATTTGAAGGCAAAGCAGACTTAACTAGATTTGACGCACCGTAATGTAAAACATAAAATATGGAATGGAGATCCAAAACATCTTGTGGAAGATGTAAACTGGGCACCTAGTATCTAGTTGTCCTAACTATAGAAATGTAATAATGATCATGAGAGAAGATATTGGCTTTGCTGTGATACTCAGAAAGCACCAACTTACAAACTTCCTTCTTGCAATCACCAAGACCTTCAGTCATGATAATTACAGAATATCAAAAAACAAAACAAATATGACTCCAGAGTTTTCTCTGATTGGTCTTATTGTTACATCTAGTGAAATCTGAATTGCCATCAGATGGATAGTAAATGTGTAATATGATTGGTTATAATGCTTTGTTATGCCTCCTATGATTGGTCTTATTTAAATGTTCCACTAAAGTACAACATTAATTCAATGTGATAAACCAACTGTTTATGTTGTGAAAGCACTCACCAACTTTTATTATTTTTATATTCTATTTTATTAAACAGTTATTAGACCTGGAATGTGGGTTGGTCTCCTTCTTTGCATTTTTTAATTATAGAATATTGTTAGCCTTAGAACTCTTCATACTTTCTTATGGCTCACTGACAACATTCTACAATACGTCAACTCTGACTACAATTTCCACTTGCACAGATCACAGATCTTTTAAATAATACCACAATAGCAACTTACCCACCTCTCACAATTATTAAAAAACACCAGAAGAAGACAGTTCCTGATTTATACTATACTACTCCAAAACACAGCCCACACTAAAAATTACTTGAAGGACATACTCTAGAATTCTCTTAGGAAACTACTTACATCAGCTGCTATTCATATACATTCTGTCTCTCTTCAAAACATTTACCATTTTAATATACTTGATAACAGAGTGAGAATCAAAGACCTTGATCTAGCCTTCCTAAATATCTGTAGCCTAATAACAAATGGACAAACATGGAAGGATGACTAGCCATAGATGAATCACAGATCGCTACTATTTCTGAAATATGGCTAAAGCTAAAATATTGCCCTTCATCTTATATTCAAGATAACTATGCAATTATGTCTGACCCCAGACCAGATCCTTGACCAGGAGGGGAAGCTTTGGTTCTAATGCAACATAACTGCACACTTCAGATAACAGCTACTGCTAAAGGTAGTGCAACCAATGATAAGGCTCCTGACTGGGTTTCATGCCAACTTACACTAGTAAGCCACACAAAGCTGTGCATTGCTTCTGTCTGCATTCTACCTCCATTTTTCCTAACACAGATTCAAAATATTTGGCAACAAATTTTTGCTGCAGGTCTCCCATAAAATATCATTATGCTGGAAGACTTTAAACATAATGCAGTAGGTCCTGAATGCAGCAAATTAAATAAAATGCTAGCACTATAATATGCAGAACAATCAGTAAATCTTTCAGTACCTAAAAATGCCAACTCCCAAACAAAAAAGGACTCTACACTAGACCTAATAACAATTAACCTGAAATGCAGATGTGCTGGACTTAATATCGTCTCATATAGTTCGAGAGATCACCGGCCAATTATTTCCACTTGGACTTTGAAAACACCCAGACCTTCTCCTCAGATAGTTTTAAGAAGTTATATCCCAAGACATATATTCAACAATCATACTAATATCTCGAGCACTATTGAAAGGGCACAGTTATACTCCATTCCAGACCAAATCAAGTCCCTGAACTTTATACCAACATCTTAATTGCTATACTAAACTCTTTTCCCTACTTCACACAGAAGGCTTGAAAGCCAAAGCTGAATAAAGACATTAATAATTTGATGAGAGTAAGAGATATTCCCTGAAAAGAATAAAAAAAATAAATAAATAAAATAAAATCCAATAAATAATGAACTCCATCGACCATACATTAACTGTAAAAAGTTGACCAGGACAACTAATTCTGCTAAGTACAAAGAGCAAAGGAATGCAGCTAGCCTACCTAAACTCTTCTGAAAAAGCAAAAGGAATTTAAAAGGTAATAGAACCAAGTCCTCAGTAGCATCTACCCACACACTTAACAGCAATGTTAGCTTTATAGATATATTTCCTAACTGTGTCTATTAAGGTTATGACTAATTGATTCACACAATCTCTCAAACTTACATAACCGCAAGCTCTTTCCAACCTTACCCATTAGCTGAATACTCAGAAACATTACATTTTCCTCTAAAAACACTAAATTCTTCTGCTAAGTTTTGCATGCTACAGCTCACAGTCTAGAGACAATCAGCAAAGACTGCAGTTGAATTACTTCCATACATATTTAATGTCTCCCTTTCCAGAGGAATTGTTTCAATGCATTTAAACATTGCATCATTATTCTTCTCCCAGCACATCTAATGGACCATAGGCCCATATCCAATCTCTTCAATCTGACTAAAATATTTGAAAAGATTCTATATAAACAAATCTTCAAACAGATCAAGAGTTAGGAACTTCTGTATGACTGTCAACATGGGTTTCATAATGTGTTTAGTAACACAATAGCCTTTATACAACCACTGACACAATTTATTCTAGTAATGAATGAGGGCCTCGTAACATCTGGAATCTTTGTTGGCATGACCTAAGCATTTGATACTGCTAACCATAATATACTAATAAACAAAATGAATATATGTTTTATGTGGTATTCTCTATTTAATGATGCATGTATGTTTGTGAAAAACAAAATATGTAATCTGTTCTGTGAAATAGCTACGTGAGCCCGTGTTGTGCCTGAAAACCAGTTCATTCTTTGGGCAACAAATAGCAAACAAATAAATAAATAATAATGCCCACACGTTTATAAACTTCTCCTTGGACTAAAGGCATTGGAGTAAAAGGCAAAACCTCTGTAGAAGAAATGGTAAAATGATAGCTGACTCAGAACATGCAGTAAATGAGTTCTCAGATATTTGTTAGAGAGAGAAATTATCCTAGTCACATGTAAATGCCTTCCCTTCCACCAAAATGCATTTTACTACTTATGCTATAAGTTCTGATTACCAGGAACATGCATCTATAGTAACGTATATTAAGAATTTCAAAGCAAGTAATAGTAGATAGAGTAGATGGGAGCTGAGTTACTTCCACCAAAGCATAATCTAGTATTAATGCTGCTAGTTCTGATTACCAGGAACATGCATCCATGGTAATATATATTAAACATTTCAAAGACTTTATTAGTAGACAGAGTAGATGAGAGGTGAGTTACTAGAGGCCAGCTGCCAATAATGCTTGTATTGTTGATCTATGTGGCTGAACTACCCACTTTGTGAGTTTGGTGACTTAGAATGGTTGAAGCCTCAGACTATGTCCAAGTGTACTAAGAAGGATAAACCTCCTAAGGGAAGAGAGAAAAACAAATTGATGCATACAGTGCTTAAAGAAACAGTACTAATTAGAAAACATGCAGTCCCTAAAAGTGCTGGTAAGTATTAATGGATGAGATGTACAGAGTAACATGGATCCAAACTCCAAGTTGTGACTGAAATATTGCGAATGAGGTAAGCATATAGAATTTTAACATTCCTCACTACCTGTGATGGCAAGAGTACTCAAAAAGTAACTGAGATGCAAGTGAGAAAAAGAAATAAACATGTACATATATTCACAACAGATAGCAGAAGGAAATGGAAGAGCCTGTATAGCATGTAGGAGCCTCAAAGCCCTAAAAAAATAAAACATTTTCATTAAAGGTTATCATGCAGAAAGCAATGAGGAAAACAGAGCTGAATTTCATGTATAAAACCTCATGCCAGTCATGGAATGCAGTAAACAGATTAGGCGTGACACTTGAGGACTACAGTTTTCCACAGCAAGATCAGTGCTGCACCAAGAGACAATCCATTGGCAGAAACATCCACAGATAGTCAGAAAAAAGCAATCCACAAAGAAAAAGGCACAGCTAGTCACTATTTTTCTGCAAAATGATAGGAAGGCTATATTAAATGAACAGCCATTAATGTAGACACAAATAGCAAGACCAAAACTCAGCAGTGTCATAGATATAACTTGTAGTGGCCCCAACAAACCAAACATTTAACGAGAGCACAGGAATCTGAAAGTTTACATTACAAGCTAAATTGTAGTCACAGGCACAAAATACAACAAGAGCAACCTATAAATCCCAGTAGGATGGGTCCCAGCTAGCAATAAACAGGCACATTTGTTACATAAGCAGAACACAGGAATAATTTCAAAACAGAGGTCTGCAACCACTTGTTATAAGTTTCACATAATGACAGGTGGTCCTATTAGGTTTAACCACCATTGCTGAACATAGGTGATTGCACACAGTATTTCAAGAATACAATGCCATAAGTGCAGGGTAACTAGCATGTATGGTTTACATCCAAAATGACACCATTGCTCAAAAAGTTTCCAGAGACACACAAGGGAAGGTGTCAGTGCCAGAATCTTAAGGATATCTAGGTTATAGGAGGTGGACACAGAAGAAAATAATAGATCTCTAAATGTCATGTGGTAACAGTGTACCATATGACAACCAAGAAATGGCAGCACTACCCAGAAGACAAACAGTTAGAAACACATAGCAGATCATCAGCATAAACCAAGGCATCCTGAGCACAACTGCAAGCATCTGTGTCATGCCAGAAGGTGTCCTACACAAGCTGTAAGCATGCTGTAAATTTGCAGAGCAGAAAATTCTACATCACTTGAGAAAGGTGTATGCACCAAACCTAGTAAAGGCATCATGCAGGGATAACCATGAAGAGAAAGAGATTGAGTTCATGGTGGTGATGGGGGCGGGGCCGATTTATTTATTTCTTTATTTATTTGACATTTGTTAACAAGGTTAGTTGGACTGGGCAAAGCCCTTTTTCAGCAGAGACCTGATTACTTAAATAGTATGTAACATAAACAGCTGTTGCAAGAAAAAAAAAAAAAAAAAAAAGTACCTAAGACTAACTGTACATAACTAGTTGAGTTTTTACATAAGAAACAGATTCTATAGAGTAATAAAAGTACAAGTAACTCATAGAATTATCATCAGAGATAAATCAGCATAATGAGCAAATACATAAATGTTGTTAATAAATAAAGTATGAACAGTTTTAAATGAACTTAGGAAGATATAAGAAGTAAGAGCTCCTAAAGTTGCAAATAGTGAAAAGAAAGAGGAATATAAAAAATAACACAGGGTATAGAGTAGCAGGGGAGAGAAAAAGTAATAAGATATAAGATCGAAGCTAGTATGTAGTAAAAGAGAAATAGAGGAAATAAGTATCTGTAGTAAATACTAGTAGGAAAAAGAACAGGCGGGAAGCCAGAGAAAGGACTAGAGTTGTAGTATTTGAGAGGACAGCAGTCTATTAGTAGAGGAAGATAGCTTATGTTGGGTCATGCAGAGGCATGACCATGTTTTGTGGAGGTAGTATTTAATTGCTATTTTAAAGGTGTTAGAGTCAGTGATACATCTGACATTATGAGGTAGTTTGTTCCAGGCATTTGCTATGGAATAGGTATAAAGTATTTTGCCAATATTTTTATTGGGCATA
The DNA here is from genome assembly GCF_019279795.1 of Protopterus annectens. Lineage (NCBI taxonomy): Eukaryota > Metazoa > Chordata > Ceratodontiformes > Protopteridae > Protopterus > Protopterus annectens. The sequence goes on along the minus strand of NC_056740.1, from coordinate 39,386,136 downwards.
TAAACTTGAAATAGTTTCTATTGAGAGCTATAGAGAGCAACTGGGAGTATAGGACTGGATAAGACTGGCGAGAGAGTGACAGGAAGATGGTTGATGTAAAATAGAATGAGCCAAGATAAGCTGGGGTAGTAGGATTTTGTGATAGAATTCTAGCCACTGCAGATTTCATAGGGTGCGGTAAGGTAGGTTGGAGGCAAAATGAGCTATTTTGTTATAGGTGAGTTCTAATTTAGTGAGAATATTTGATTGGAAGTGTGTGAGAGTAAGGGCTCTATAGGGCAGTGTGGGGAGTAGAAAGACTTGTGCAAGGGAGATTCTAGAAGCATTTGTAAGGTATTTATTATGTCTGTAAAGCTGGCCTAGTTTTTGATGGGTCTTTTTAATGGACTGCTGAGATGGTCATCGATAATAACACCTAGGAGTTTAGTGTGGGGTTCAGTAGAGATGAAAGTCTTATTCAGGGAGGTGACAGAGAAGGAAGTTTTATGATGCTGAAGGGTAGTAGGGAGTAATAAGAGGAGTTTAATTTTCTTAGGATTCAGTAGTAATTGGTGGGATAGCCACAGATAATGCAAAAATGGCATATAGGAATCGAGGAGTATGATATGAGGGCTTCTGTGAAAAGGGCATGCCATGGATGAGAGCTTCCCTGAGCTGTTTGTTCTGCTCAGAAACAAGGGCAATGAGAAAGTCATACAGGCTGATGTCATGGGAGAGGTACAAGGCACAGAGCTGCCTTTGGCATCCTTCTTCACTGTTCAGAGTGCTGGGGAGTAAGATTGCAGAATGTTCCTTTTTTTACCTGAAACTGGGAGAGAAAGGTAGAGGCACCTTCTGTGCCAATAAGACTTAGGTGTCATAATGGCTTGATTTACATCTTATGTATTCTCATGGAATCCTTGTACAGTTTTGGAGGAATACCACTCCCTCAGCACATCATAGTCCTCAGGTAATTCCAATGGGGGCATATAGGCTTTGTCAAGCAGCTTGTGCCCTTCTATCTGGAATGCTGAGATATCAGCAGAATGAAGCTACAGATGAAGCTGCTGCACCCACCATCAGAAAAAATGCACTATATGGAATAAACAGCCATGCGGGTGTGCCTCAGTGATGATCAGATGGTATTCAACACTGCTTCCTCAAGCTGAAGCATGACATGTTGCTGTGAGATGGTGAAGCTAAACTCCACTACAGTGCTCATGGTATCATTGAATGGGGTGTCATATGTGACTTGGCTTTTGATGACCATACAACAGAATATCAAGGGACTGTTGGCCAGTGGGAAAGGGGAAAGGTGCTTTCCAACAGCACTACTGAATTGTTGACCAGGTAGCTCAGTTTATCCTATTTTGCAAGAATGTTCAGCATGTGTGCATCTGTTGCATACTTACAGTAATGCACTATGAAATTTTTCCTCTTCAGTGGCCACACTCTTCTACCTAAAAGTACCCTAAGTTGGTGTATGTCTGCTGTTCAGTTGACTACCCTTTACGCTTTGCATAGCATATAAGTTTTTTAGTGCCTTATCCATGGCATTTTGAAGTGCATACATCTCATTAAGTGTATCTTTCAATGTTCACTGCTGTTATGTCATTGTAGGTACTACTCTTATCTTTAATGTCAGTGGTCAGTCATGCAGCTGATACCCCCTGTGGGCTGCCAGGATTATAGTGAAGTGCATACTTTTCAACAGTTCTTCTCCTTCAGCTATCTCCACTGTAATGGCCCTTCCTCGGCAGTGAGATGTCCAATTTTATATTCATCTTCAGTAAGAAACTCTGTATAACATGAGACATACTGGAGACAAACAAAGGCCCCATTATCATTACATTCCAAGGTTATCCTACATTTCTTTATGCTGGTTGGTCACTGGTATTATACCATGAACAAAAAAAGGAAAAATGTCTGTCGAATATTACATAAAGCAGAATTATTTTATACACTGTTTAACACTAACTAGACATTCAGTTTATTTCTGTGAAATTGCTACTTTTGTTTGCTAAAAGTATAATTTATTTACAACTGTTAATATTAGAGTTAATTAAATATTATAGTGGAACTAAATTTGCTTTTCAATTATAATGATGTACCTGGTTCAGTTACTTTTTGACTTACAAATGTGTGTAGTCCTATTATTTAGACTATGCTTTAAACAGTATCTGAATTAAGCATTGACCTGTAATCAGAACAAATCATTCATCAAAAATAAGAAGACACTGCAGCATTGTAAAACATATTATAAAGCATCGGTTTAGTTGCATTTACTTCATTTTATTTATTACACATATCTCACAGAGCTTATGGCTGTTTTCCTGGAAAATCCATGCTGGTGTATGTAGCGATTTTGACAATAACACCAGAGAAATCCTTTGATCTTCATCTAAACTTGGCACACCATGAAAAAAGCCATTGAGCTGTGATGGACTGAATATAGAAAGAAACACAAGTATTTTTCTTAGCAGGAATAAAGATGATATGTAGAGCAAGAGAGAAAAAAAATGACCCAGAATAAAAACAGCAATCTGTAGTTATGAGAGTTAATCAGTAAAAAACGCAGGAATGGTATTGTTTAATCTCATAGTATGTTGTCTGAAGCTACAAAATCATCTTATAGGAAAAAGGATCTATAAAACACTAGTACTAAAGTGCATAATACATATAAAAATGGAACTGCAGTTCAGGACTCTGAATCTGAAAAGCTAAACAAAAGTTCAGAGGATAATATGGATTTAGCACTGAGTACAAAAAAAAGATTTCTGCAAATTCAGAAAGGCTTAGTAAGGAGTGATCATGGCACAATGCCACATGTAGAAACGTAAGTAAAGGGAAGGCAGGATGAAATGAGCTGCTGGAACTACATTGTGAAATAATATTATTTTTTGTCTGAAAATCTGACAATCTAACTGATTAGATAACTATAGAGACTGGGTCTAAAACTATCAAGACAAAAAACAGGTGAAGCTATTAAAATTTTCTTATTTATTTTATTTATTTGAGATTTGTTAATTGGGTTGGTCCAAATGAGCTGAAACCCCATTTTCTGTGGAGACCGGAGAAGAAAAGCTCCAAATACATTTACAATTTTATGTAAATAATCAAAGTAAAAATAAACAGAGAAACAAAAATCAGACAATAGACAGTATACAAATTTGGGAAATCCAAAAGAAACAAATTATAATCATTATTATGGTAAATACAGTAGACCAACACATATCAAATAACTTTTACATCTTCTTATTACATACGGAATAGGGGGTAAAGCTGTTTAAGCAATTAACCTCCTAAAAGTGTTAGCAGGTAGAAGTAATAGGGGAGGAAATAAGTAGTAGAAGGAAAGAGGTAAGGGTTTACATGGGGTCATGACAGGGTCATATCCATCATTGTAAAAGTCACTTGCAATTTTCCCATTTACTCGTGATTCCTGCATTACCCTTGACAGTCTTACTTTATCCCATCCCGCCACCACTGCTGTTGGGTCCTACCCCTAGGGAAAAATGAAGGAACAAATAAATGAATGACTGAAGAAAAGGATAGTTAGATGTTTACGTATGGGGTCTATATTACATGAGCAAATGCTAAGGTGATCGAACACTTTAACATCGACCACATAATAATGAACTGCAAAACAGCGAATGCCACCAGGAAACATTACCATAGGCCACAAAAAAAATTAACTTTACAGCCAAACTAACTTTAGATATACCCAGATAGATACACACATGCATATATACACTAAAAAGGTAGAAGTGTGTACCTTGTAGGTACTTGTTGACATGAACAAGAACTAATGGACCCATGTCCCAGAAAACCAAGAAGATGAATGTAATTAAGGTTCATCAGATATACAATAGCACAAAGGGTGTAAAATATCCAAAGAAGTTACTCATTACTAGGGCTGAGTCCCCTAATAATTGGAAAAAATATAAGGAAGGACAAAATAGATGATAGTTCACACATCAGATGCATCTAGATCTGCAATTAGAAAACTATCACTTAAACACATTTCTTAGAAAAATGTTGTGGTGTGATGTAATGTACCTCTCAACATCTTTGTTCAAGAATTCTAGACAAAGACAAAAATAACAAAGGGTCAAAGGTCCAAAGTTAGGAGAAATTTGAAGTATTACTCTAATTCACATAAAAGACAGCCGCGGTGGTACAGCGGTAGTGTTGTTGCCTCACAGCAAGAGGTTCTCCTGTTCAATTCTCGGTTGGAATGCCTTCTGTGTGGAGTCTGCATGTGGTCGAGTGGCATCCAAAAGACATGTATGAATGAGCGTGCCTTCACTGAAGGTTGGGCATTGGGCTGGCAACTTGGCACCATAAAAATTGACTGCCAATCATTAGTGGACCAGAGTTCCGCTGTGGCGACCCCTAACTGGGAAAAAACAAAAAAAACCTCTAATTCACATAAAAAAGTTAAGAGAACAGGATTTGCATCAATATGTAAAAAACTCTAATGCTTGTCATTGTTGGCTGACTGTAAACCTCACTGCCATACCAAAAGGTTAAACATTTTCCAAGATATACAGCAAATATAAGCAATATCAGGGACATTCTCCAAAATTCTTAACACCTGAGAAATGGGTTGAAATGCAGTAACAGGTGAGATTAGGAAAGTGGGAACTGTCATGTTAATCTGGAACAGAAGATATTATAAAATGTATATCATAACTAGGTTAATGATGTGCAAACCTTTACTGTGTATTATTATTAATACCTGTAACATACACAGAAACAGATACATAATAATACCAATATATTTACTAGTAGAAGGGATACTGTAAACCAATGGGTTGTTTCGTTTACATAATTTGGGGTAAAATGATGCAGTCTATTTCATTTTCCCACCTTTTCATCTCAGTCAGAATATACCTTAGATAATGGACTAGAGTACTAATCCTTAACCACCTATCAAGGCATTGCTCAATAGTATAATAAGGCTCAGAGAACATGTGAATGACAGAAATTAATCACATTTAACCTGACCCCGTGGTATAAATGGATGAATGGGTTGGGAGGGTGGCCTAATGGTTAAGGTGTTTGCCTTACAAACACAAGGTGCAGGGTTTTAGTCTCACAAGGGATAATTGGCTGGACTTAAAATGGCTCGTAAGGGCAGTTAGCTTAGTACTAATCTATGAACCTATAAGCCAGCTCTGCCTCATCTTGCTTGTGTTTGACTAGCATCATGGGTGCTGGATTTGTAAGGCAGGGTAGGATGGGAGTAAGTGTTTGGCAATAGCTCTTCCATTGTGGGGGCGGGTCAGCTCACTACTTGTGTGTGCACATGTATTGCCTGCAGTAATGAGTTTAGAGACACTGTGATAGGCAGGAGTTGGCATATCTGGCAATGTCTGCAAGCAACAATTACAGAACTAGCAAGCTGCCACAGGGAGGGGGTTAGGTGAGGAGACCTGTTCATTGGCACAGTAATGATTGTTCCTATGCCTGCTTTTCCCAGCTGTCTCCACAGAGGAAAAAAATAGCAATAGGACTTTCATCTTTGTAAAACACGTGTGCCAGCTGAGTTTCTTGGAGGGTAGGGCTTGATTGTCAGGGATGAGGGACAAAAAAGTGCCACTTTTGCTTCATAAGAATGTCATAAAAACATTTTGAAAAATCAAGAATATCGGAATACTCATTTAAGGACATTTGTTATGTTAGTGAGTTTATTAGCCACTGTATTTTAGCTAACATCTACATATAGAAGATAACATATTATCTCGCTGTCCTAAAACATTTCAAATAAATAAGGTGAGAAATTATAAAAGGCGAGTCTTATAAAAGATCCCATTGCAAATGTGTCTACAAAGTGATGGCAGCCTTAAAGGGGAACAAATGTGTTTACATGTACTGCTAAATGGAACAACAGTCAAATAGAGCTATTGATGGTATCAAGAGAAAATTTCAACCACATATTTAAGTAGATTTGATATGAATGGTGTTTGAAGAAACAAGCAATGACAAACAGAATTAAAGTACACTAGTACACTGGTCAAAATTATATGCAATATCTCAGCTTTGAGAAGAATCACAATCATCACAGCTGGAAATGAGATGATATTTAAAAGAAATATGTTTTGAAGATAAAATAAACAATGAGATCATAAGCTCCTGGTACAAAGAGAACATTCAAAAGGTGAATGAAAAAATGTAACAGAGAAGTTAAAAACAAACTGATATGTATATATATATATATATATATATATATATATATATATATATATATATTAACTGGTCCACGCCAGTTCTGAGTGAAAAAGGCAGGAGGATAAACAAATGGAAATTGGATACTCAGAGAACAAAAGATATAGGCTGAGACTCCAGAAGAATTTCAGACATGGTTAGAATTATTTTGACAAAGGGGTGCAGTGAAGAAAAGTGTCAAGAAAAAAATATTTTATTTTGTTTTGCTAAGGCCTTTTGATTAGTCATAAAATCCAAAACTGAAAAATCTCATAGCTTTTGACTGTGAAAATATCTTCTATACTCCCTCTCCAGGAACTTCTGAAAATTAAAAAGATGGAGGAATATTTGATGATAAAGTTTAAGATGAAAATATAAAGTCTGTGTTATTCTCCCTGTGCAATTGAAATGGTCGATTTTTTTAGTACCCCTGAAGCTTTTGAACCTGGCCACCTGTTCTGTACTATGCAGGATATAACCCATATATCTTAGGCTACTACAACAGCGATCAATATGAAGAGCATTTGTATTTACTTATTTAAATTTGTTACCCAGGGTGCAGCATGAACTATACATAATCCCCCGGATTCACGAATCCTCTGTGTAAGACTTAATAAGTCTTACTCGGAGGCTGCAGTTGAACGGTATGATGTCAGCGTGCCATGAATATTCATGAGGGCACACTGACTCAACCGTAACTCTTACACGGACCGAGTATGAAAGCAGGGGGCGAGTCCGACTGCCGAGCAGTCTAAATGTCCATGCCCCTGCAAGTGTAGTAAAAGCAAAATGTCAACACACAAGAGCAAGTTCGCTCAAATGTACTTGCACCCAACACCACACTCCTTAACACTGTAAACCCCCATCACAGTTATAAAAAGTAAAATATTTAATTTTTTTTTTTTAATCCACGATATAATTGCCCATATTTACACGTGTGTGCGCGGGTGTGCCCATTGCTTAGATATAGTTAGCAATTCCGACATGGAAGAGCATAAGAAAGAATGTTTATAATCACACCAAATTGCAATGGTGTAATGGTAGAGCGTATGCACAAAGAGGAGGCATTCACGGTTCGAGTCCCACCACTCCCCTTCTTATTTATGTTTAAATCAGTATTTTAAATAATACCAGACATATGATTAAAATTTTATTAAAAGCAGTGACATGGCCAGTGTATCAGTGAACAAAATATATATTTTTAAAGGACTCAGATATAGAATATCCTGCTGTTAAGCAACGCTTTACCCAGCTAAACATAGGTGGCCATAGTTTAATAGCACTTTAACCAGCTAAACAGAGGTGCCCATAGTTTAATAGCACTTTACCCAGCTAAACAAAGGTGCCCATAGTTTAATAGCACTTTACCCAGCGCAATAGAGTTACCCAAAGTTTAAAAGCACTTTACCCAGCACAATGTGTTTGCGCAGACGTGTGTGCCGTGCCAACCAGGGCACGGTAGGGCACCGGGGAGCAATGTAGAGCTAGGTTGCTTAAACGCAGCCACACCCCCTAGCCTGTCTAGACAGTATTAAAATAAAAGAGTGACAAGGTTCAAACCCAGGACCCTGTGCATCATAATCAAAGCACAGAACCACTAAGCCATGACAGCTTAGGAGAAGCAGCCACTATTAGCATACATATACTTAGAAATGGTAGATTAACCATTACTAAGCAGGTCTGCAGTCAGCTTAGAATTCTCAAAAATGGCCAATCACAAAAAAGTGTGGGAAATGCGGCATATTTAAGCCCCATTGGCGGGAATACTCACCATAACTGATTGTGGTACCCATTTGCAGTCAGGATGACAGGTGTCGGAGAGGGCAATCGCTTTAGAGCACAGAGGTGGGGCATTGAGGAGTCCAAATATATGGTTTGGCTCCTAGTCCACCAACATGAAGGCTGACTCATGCAGGGCCAGGTTCAATGGGGAGTGTACAAGGCAGAGGTGTGGAACCAGTTGGCACATGATCTTATCAGTGCCACAGGCATTTCTAGGACTGGTGAGCAGGTCGTCACCACCATGCGGACCTGAAGCGACGAAAGGAGGACCAACTGAACCGATGGATCCAGGAGGCCTATCAGATACCCAATGCCCCACTACTGAGTAAGTATCTATGTAATTAAGTATGTAAGAAATGCTATCCTAGCCTATAGTATGGATAGGTATGTTCCAATATCCCTTCATTTATATTACAGCTGCAGGTGTTCATTCTGCGAATCAGCAAGCCTATGGTGATAGGCTGGTAAGGCTGCACCACCAGGCAGGTTAGTAATTATTCAGCTGGTATTATTATAGAATATAAGTGAGACAGCCTGTAAAAGAGTTCAGTGGTGTAACCCAGTAATAAAGGTCAAATAAGCCTAGAATAAAGCTTCTGCTAGTATTCTAAGATCAGATAAGTGATGTAGCCTGAAAAAGAGTATTGTAATCCATTAATAAAGATAAAAAAAATCTCAAATAGAGTTTCCACCTGTATTGTAATATCAGATAACTGCTTCAGCCTGAAAATGAGTGTTCTAATCCATCAATAAAGGACAGACAAGTCATGAATACATCCTTGTATACACTGAAATATGAAATAAGTGAGTCAGGTGGAAAGGATTGTTGTAACCCAATAATAAATGTTAATAAAGCCTGGAATTAAGTACCATCCTGAGATGTAAATATAAAATAAGTGAGAGAGTGTGAGAAAGAGTTTGAAGCTACCAATAAAGGTGTAAGAAGTCTGGAATAAAGGTATACTGCATGCACTACATAATGAAATGAATGAGACAGCCACAACCAAAGAGTGAAATGTTTTTAATAAAGTACAATACCTGGACTGTGTCCATCCCACATTTTGGATATGTTGTTGTACCCTTGCATTATGGAGATAGTATAGTTGAATGAAATGCTGAACATCCACAGTTGTCTAGGCCCATATAAACTGGCTGATGGGAATGCCAGTATCTCAGAAGAATATTTATAGTCCTCAACTATTTCATGTATAGTATGTACATGTTAATCTGGTACATGAGCAGCTTGTGCTTGTGATCCCACAAATGTCAGTGTGTTGCTAGAACTGTATGTAACTCTTCAAATGTAGCAGGATACTTTACCTGAACACAGCCAGATATGAACATATATGAATACAAATGGAATGTATATTAATGTAGCAGTAACATCTCCTTCACCAACATTTCTAAGGTTACATACAGTGAACTGTACTAATACATGTAGGGGATATATATCTTCATCTACTAGGAATGTGCAGTATACGTATAGGTATTTTAAGTTGTTAATGTAATATTTTACCACCCTACGTTATGTTCACAAATGATGCCATTCCACACCAAACTGGGTATGTGTATTCACAATTAATTCCTATGGACATTTGTCCTGTTAGTTTATACATATCTGCATGTACGTTGATGCATGTGCCCTGTTCACATATCCAAACCTGATGGCCTGTTGCCACCAATCAACCCTGCATGCTGTTGGAATGTCCACTGTTGTTCTAAATATGCATGTGTTATGCTTGCTGTTCAACATTTGGAATTCATGTGTGTTTGCTTAATGGGAATACTAATGCATGCTGTTACAACTAATTTGGAATGGTGCTGTTTGTTACAACCCAAAATGCCATTAAATACTGCTAAACATAGGACAATTGGGAAGGCGGGTCCTAGCGGACCCACCTCACCCACCTCATCCGGCAATTGCACCTGGCACCAGTGCCCAGCCTGGGATCTCCTCCTCCTGTGGCCCTGTGCCACCTTCGGGTGGAGGCAATGCAGGAGAAGGGGCTTGCCCCCCCTCTGCAAGCGTGGCTGGAGGAGAGCCTCCACTCACCCTCCAAAGGGTCCGGGATGTGGTGCGTAGTGAGATCAGGCGTTCTGTGACTGGTCCCCTATGCCAACTTGAGGAGAGAGTGGTGCAGCTCACGGGTGTGCCTGCCCCTCCTATCCAGCCCCCAGCACAGCCTTGGCGTGGGCTGTGAAGGTGCAGTGGTAACTGCCCATAGGTGGGGATCTCAGTTCCACTGTTGCCATCTGTGGGCTCATGGGCTTGTGATATCCAAACATCCGTCCTCGTCAATTGTGTTTACCCACCACATGTGTCATACTCCACCCCTGTATGTGTCTTGTTTGTCTTGTCTGTTAACCTCCCCAACCCACCTCACCCAATATTCCTACTTCCTTCACCTCACATTCCACTCTTACCTGAAAAAATAAATAAATAAAAGGGCAATCTGTACCTGCAAAAAAATTATGCCTCATACATAGCTGCCCGTTTCGCACACATGTCTGCTGGACATGTAAACTGATACTTACAATTGGCTGTACAACATACTATGTTGTCCTCACCCCTCTCTTGGGGCTGGAAGATTTCAAATCTCACTCTAAATTTCAAACATATGCACAGCTGTTGCTGGTAAAGAATTGGGCAGCTATGGGCCTTCCCTACATCCTTCCTGCACATCCCGAGCTTGTTTTCCTGCTGTCCTACCCTCTTTGTGCCCCCTTTTTCACCACTTTCCTATTTCCCCATTTTCTTTTCTTTAAAAGAAATTAGAGCAGGTGTTAGCAGGAGTAAGCACTTTTAAGCAGTAGTCAGTGGGTGTGCACGTGTGTGTGCTTAGCTAAGAATAGCTAAGCGTCACGCAAACTTGCGCAAACCCGCTTACAACTGCTTAAAAGTGTCTTAGTCACTCTGTATGACAATGCCTGTAGTCTGCTCATCAGCAAAATAAAATACACCTGTCAGCCTTGTACCCCGGACCTTGGACACACTAGACTGCATGAATTACCTCTGAGCCACAGCAGATATGCAATAGCATGGTGCTGCAAGAAATATAACTTGCATTAAAAGGAGTGAATGTAAAGGGGAAATATGAAAGCCAGAGCATTACATTGCAAGAAAGAAATGTAACATGCATTAAAAAGAGTGAATGTAAAGGGAAATAGCAAAGCTAGAGCAATACATTTCAAGACAGACATAAATATAACATGCATTAAAAGGAGTGAATGTGAAGGGGAAATAAGAAAGCCAGAGCATTACATTGCAAGAAAGAAATGTAACATGCATTAAAAGGAGTGAATGTAAAGGGTAAATAGGAAAGCCAGAGCAATACATTTCAAGACAGACAGAAATATAACATGCATTAAAAGAAGTGAATGTAAAGGGGAAATACGAAAGCCAGAGCATTACATTGCAAGAAAGAAATGTAACATGCATTAAAAGGAGTGAATGTAAAGGGAAAATAGGCAGGCCAGAGCAATATATTTCAAGACAGACAGAAATATAACATGCATTAAAAGGATTGAATGTAAAGGGGAAATATGAAAGCCAGAGCATTACATTGCAAGAAAGAAATGTAGCATGCATTAAAAGGAGTGAATGTAAAGGGAAAATAGGAAAGCCAGAGCAATACATTTCAAGACAGAAATATAACAGGTATTACAAGGAGTGAATGTAAGGGGAATATAGGAAAGCCAGAGCAATACATTGGAATAACCACTGTTGTATGCTAGTTAATTTCCTAATTCCAAAAGAAAGTACATACTCCCATGTATCCAGTGTTAGCATTAGGAGGTGTGAGTAAACTGACACACTGAGAAGAGTGTACTGGAAGAAGCAACAGTCAGGTTTCAGTACAACATGCATTTCACCGGCTACAGCCCAGCTGCAGATATGAGACACATACCAACATTCTGACTCACACAACAGTGTCCACCACAAACAAGCATGGTCCCCACCTTGCAAAACTGAAAGGCCTATGCCCACCTAACCTATCATTTTATAGAAGTGTCCTGAAATCACAGTGAGAACTACAATTAGCACACAGCAGGCTGCATGCAATTGCTAAATGGGGGGCACCAATTGGTGCAGAGGCCATCACATGAACATATGCAGATACCTACAAAAGCAGCCTGTACTTGCTGTCCACACATGCAATAATATTATTGCAGCATATGGAGAGAGAGAGAGTGAGCAAGCGAGAGAGAGAGAGAGAGAGACAGAGAAACAAACAAACACAAACAAACAAACGAACAAACAGAGGTGTTTGGAGACACCAAAAAAAAAAAAAAATTTAAAAGAGCAATAAACGTCAACAGGTAAAACAGACAGAGGTAAGAAATACAAAGGTAAGGTATGCAACAGATATGTATTTGGTGGGATGCGAATGATGTTTCTGAAGGGTACTGTACATACAGTGAACCCTCCATATGTGTGCGCAGTCCATATCTATATGTAAATGCAGATGTGCATAGGGGAAGGGACATACTGCAACTGTTAGTAAAGGCTAGACATATATATGTAGTTGAAGGTTGCTATGTGCACATATCTATGTAGGTTGTAGTGTGTGGCATTGAAAACAGCAAGCAGTGCAGGTATATGTCATGTGGTGGTTAAATGCTGTGGGACTGAGACAGTGAGGCCTGCTACAGCTATACGGCCTGAGGACAGCAAAATGCGTTCTGCACAACACTGTGCAATATTATTACAAAATTGTATGTCTCACAATTGTTTAAGGATTGATATTCCCAACATGAAAGGTGGCTAGTATATGTGCCTATATGTGCATGTATATGTACAGCAATGGATGTTTACAATTATGTGTATATATACCTGTATATATGTATATATATATATATATATATATATATATATATATATATATATATATATATACATATATATATATATATATATATATATATATATATATATATATATATATATATATATATAGATGTATACATATAAACAGATATATAGATATGTACATATATAGATATGTAGATATATATATATATAAATATATATAGAGATATATAGCTATATACAGATATATATGGATATATCCGGATATATATATATATATATATATATATATATATATATATATATATATATATATATATATATATATATATATATATATATATATATATATATATACATATATACACATATATATATATATATATATATATATATATATATATATATAGAGAGAGAGAGAGAGAGATACATATATAGATATACATATATATACATATATATATGTATATATATATATATATTTATTTATTTATATATATATATATATATATATATAGAGAGAGTGAGAGAGGGAGACACTGGGTCAGACGTACTGCAACAGGTGCCTGGTGACCAACGCATTGACTGAACACCAGTGTTGATACTGCAGTACCATACCCCATTCCAAAACACTTTACATACTAACTACCAGATAGGTGGTTGCCTGCCCAACACTGAAGGTGTCAGAAGGGAACATGGGACCCTGTGTACAGTAGCCTCCCCTTTGATAATCACAGTTCCACACTAGTCTTGTAATCCCTCTACGTGGTATGTGTCATCACAAAAGGTGTGCCATCTAGGGAAATATAGGTCAGTGTACCCCCTACTCCTCACAATGCCCCATGTGGTATGTACCTCACATGACAACCACAGCAAGTGGAAAGGCCACAGACATACCTAACAAAGAATGACACTGCCCCAAACACATGCCCTATGCAGACTGACTCACAAAACCACAGCTAAAGTGCATTGCATACGTCATACACATAGGTCACCACTGCTGGACATACAGTGGTATGTCTCACCCATAGCAGTTGGCCAACAACCATGACAACACCTCACAATCCCTCCAGGCTACATGACCTAGCGCCCTAATCCTTGTCAAAGCACTAAACAGCACATGCTGGAGGTACAGCTTCCTCTACACAAATATGCCATAGTCTGGACTAAACTACCCAGCATTAATAAACATGGCTCCTCATTAGTAGATGTCATACATACCCCTGATGAATGTTATGGAGATAGTATCCGTTTGACAGGAGCAAGTGTAACATTACATGTGTGACAAATGGCAGGGTAGCATATGGCTAGGCTGCTGTAGGCCCCGGGCCAATAGTGTAGTAGCTACCTATGACATAATGCGCACACACATGTACTCAGTGCAATACCAGCTATGTGAGGTGGAATGAGTGTGATACTGACTGTGTGCAAGGTCTGTAAAGGTGTGATAGCTTAGCGTGAGGTTGTGTCTGTCATGGTAGTTTGTGTCCTAGGTGTGAGGGCAGAGAAAGATGTGTCAGTTATTGGGATGCAGACATAGTAGGATGGCATATGCTGTGACGTAGTACCTTGTGTATGACTGTGGTGTCCCATTGCAGGCTGTAGCAATACGTGTATGCTCAGTAAGTGGTACTGCTGGTGAATCCAGGTCACATGTGAACTGTTGTACTACCTGAAGCTGTAGGCCTAAACACCACAGTATGGTGTATGTTCACATTCCCTGGTATCACTGTCTTGTGTGTTTCCTGTAATCTGCACAGATCACATTCCTCAGGCATAGGTATCTGTAAGTAAGGGCACACAGTACTATAAGGTACACAGGTAATGCTCATCTGTGTTGGCATACATTTGTGTGTTGTATGTATGTCTAATGTGTGTGTAATGATGCCTGTACCATGGCTGCAATCACGTGTGGTACAGGGTATGTGTGTGTACCTAGCAACATGTATACTCTGTTACAGCAGTATGCCAGCTATATTAACAACCATGCACATATGTTAAGTAGGGGTATGACATCAAAGACTAGGGTGGTTTACTGTTAATACTGTAACTATACATTGCATTCATTGCATTGGATGACAATATTCGTCATGCATTAGCTTGATATATACCCCCAGTGTGAGGTTGTGCATTGTATCCAATACAGTGTGTCGAGTACTGGTGTATACTGGTTTGTTGTATGGAGTCCGGCAGCCACTGGCAGGCAGTTGTGGGTTGAGCACTGATATGTGGTATTGAATGTGTGTATCCTCTGATAGACAGACAGATGCTATATCTGGCAGTTAAGTAATATCTGTACTTCATAATGTTAAGTGTGCCACATGACTTGCTCACACATATTGTTTAATTGTCTTCCAGAGTTATGGCTCATCGCCGCAGTCCTATGTATACAGCTGCAGAGGAGGAGGTCATACAGGCCAGCCTGTATCAGAACTATGCACGGCTTTTTTCCAGGGCTAGCCAGAACCAGCATGAGCGCACTGCACTGTGGCAAGATCTTGTTCGCCGGGTAAATGACATAGGCATGCATAACCGGACATATGAGCACTTATGCCATCACTGCAGTGATTTAATCAGACATGTCCGGCAGCATGCGTGATATCCATAGGCAACAGCTTGCCACAGGATTGTGGGGCGCCCATACATCCCCCCCTCACCAGAGTGGAGGAGCTGCTCCTAAACGTGGTGGCTCCTGGCCTACAGCAGCAGCAACATCATGCATGTGTCATCATGGAGGCCGGAGCTACCCAGCAGGACAACATGGACCATGCAGGTAATATGCCCTAGCTGTAGACTACTGTTACCTGTATTGTTAGAATATGCTTATGTGAGATGTGTACTGTGTGTTTAGCAGTTGTGCTGCCTCTTGTGTGCAATACTGATATTTGGAATAGTATTTCCACACCTGTGACTGTTGACTGTTGTTCCACTGTAGATTAGCGCACTCACTCACGGCAGCAATGCCACAGTTGTGGCCACTGATAAACTGTGTCATACTCTTGTAGGTCCCTCTGGTGTGACAGCAGGGCAGACGGTACATGCTGGTGAGTGTAACACTTTAATATTGGTAATTAAATGTGCATGTCATAGGTGAGGTGTAGGCCATGTACACGTAACACACCTACGCATAATGCATGCTGTTCATGTTTGCTGTGAGACATTAATCATCTCATTAAAGTCAGTAGCTGCCTCAAGCACATACACTGCACAGTGCAGCAGACACAAGTGTGCCAACACTGTACTGCACCTTAGATATGCATAGTTGCTACAGCTGTACACAACAGAACACGTTTATCATATGCAGTACATGAAAACATGCTACATTTCCCATCACGCCTGCTGTAAGGTCACACGTCAGTATCCCACATGTCTTGCACACACACACACATGCTGTACCTCAGAGGTAGAGTCCTATCATGGGTGTGTGCAACACTCTGCAACACATAACACAGTCAAGTTAGGCAATGCTCCCTATTGGTCACCTCACACACCCATATACAAGGTGTCTGTGCAATTGTGAACATAGCCACAGCACTGCAGTTCAGGTACAGCATGCTAGGCGGTGGTCTAGCACATATTAGTAGCTGTGAGTGACCACAGGATGCATGTTGATGATAGCACAGGGTACTACATCCCATCCAGTTACAGTGACCACAGTACTACTCATAGCAGTCATTGCTTTGCACCTCAATGTTGTGCATGTGCAAACATATGCACCTATACACAATATGCATAGCATGTTGTGTGTGTGCTTACATATGCCAGTATACACAATATGCACAGCAGTCGCCATCCAAACAAAGTGTCACATATATGTCATGGAATGCTAGTGGGTGCATAGGTCACTTGACACACATTGGGTATGTGTGGTGTTTAATGTTGCAGTCATGTAGCATGACATGCCATGTGTGGCACCAACATATCTGCAATATGTCCCACACTCACCATAACCACTGTACACTGGCCATTTAGAGCACTGGGATACCTTCATGTCAACATGCAGCAATCGTCCCGTGTGTGTACATAGCATGCATGTGCTACACCTGTGCCCACTATTATCTGCTTTGGACACAGACACTGTACTCAGACATTGATATCTATGTGTAACACAGATAACACATGCAGCCATGGCATGTATACGTGTGAGTGATGGTGCACAGGGCATTGCAGAGCTGATAATACCTGCACAGCAATGTTGTGTCCATGTACAAATTGTGTTCCAGGGTGTAGCCAATCACTGAACAATGACACAGTTGCAACAAAGCCATGTATACTGCCATTACATTGGGGCATCTACACTTGCACTGTATGGTCATGTGCAACACATATTCTGCATGCTGACACGTGTGTGGTGACTGTTTACCTTGTGATACTGACACCCACCTTCACCCACTATAGAGTATGTGTTGGATTGCTGGTGTGTGTGTGTATGTGCTGTAGTGAGGAGTGTATTACTGTTCATGTGTGCATGTGTGCATGTGCGAATGTGTGCATGTGCGCATGTGTGCATGTGTTCATGTGTAGACCGTAAAGTGTGTTTCCTATCTTCTTCTCACAGGTGCTGAGTTAGGGCTGGCCGAATGCAGCAGGGAACCTGAAGCCACTGCCACGAATAGTGCTGATGATGAGACATGTATTTTGACACAGGGAGGTTTGACAGGGTCTGTCATTGGTCCACCAATCGACAGTACACAGTGTTCAACCCCATCTATGCGCACACTCATACTGCCAATACATTCCTCACCACCAATGGCCATAGGCAAGGGACAGCATACAGTTGGCACTGACCAGGAGAGTGTGGTACCCATGGCACTTGCATCCCCTCAAAGCAGCAATAGCCATATTCCTGGAATGGTACCACATAGGCAGAGGTCCAGGGGTTCTTGGGGGAGCACCGCTGGTCGTATTGCCCCTGGCAGGTGTGTCCTCACTGGTCCTACGACGTCCAGTATGTTCTAGGCTGTAATGCAGGCTCAGGCATGTATGGAATGGTACACCAGGCAGGGACTTAGGGCGCAGAGGGCAAATTACTCCGCTATCAATGACAACATCCGTGACCTTGCCGGTGCCATCCGGATGTACACCGAGGTCATTGATAGACATTGGTGGGAGACATTAGATGCCCTCCACAATATGTCATCCATGAGCCAGGACTCTGAGGATGGTTGCGACGTCGACGCGGACGCATGCCAGCAACAGCAACAGCTGGCAGTGGTCACGGATGGCCCCCGGTTCACAGCCACTCCCGTAGTGGCAGTACCAGCCCCAGTAATGCTGGGGCTGGCCTGTCTATTGACCGTCCCAGTAGACCACGTGCACGTGGCTCTGGCCATTCCCAGCAGGGTCATGGGTCCAGTCATCCCACCTCTGCTTCTGAGGACAGTACCCAGTCAGGGTTGGTACTGATACTGTCCGTAGCACCCCTGCCAGGCACAGGTACTGTGTCCATGGCCGGAGACAGTAATCTGTATGGCCTAGCAGGTACAGTCTGTGGCTGTCCCACAAACTACTGTATATGGCAGCCACATGGTGGAGCTGTGTGCATGCAGACACACACACATTAACCAAACAACTAGGGCTCACACATACACACACACACATTACATCAACATTGGCCCATGCTATACTGTTGTCCCTCACACACACACACACACACACACACACACACACACACACACACACACACACACACACAGACATGTCGATTGGATGGGTCAATGTCAGGCTCTGGCAAACAACAAAACACCCTCTGCATATGATGATACCTGTGTCGCCTCCTGTCATCTGTAACATTGATGCATTGATGGAGGAACAGGCTAACATGGTGCTGATGCACAGGGTGACACTATAGCTGTGTAGCAATATTAGCAAGTTGTCAACAGGAAAGTGTAATGACATCCTTGTAGGTATATCTCAACAGACATTATTCTTCAAAACTCTGATTGCCAATGTAGCATTGTTTACACCACTGTTCGGTCTGACTATGTATTGTCCACCCATGTGCCACTTGGCTGATGTGTAATGTGTTGCCAGCATGTGTTAGTGAGTGGACAGTATGTGTGTGATGTGTGCAGTACAGATTAGCAAGTGTACATCTGTGAACATGGTGGGTCCGCACTGTCTGTATGTATGTGCATAGTGGACACATGGGACATATGGCATACCCTGTTGTACACATAGTGAACATGTCACAGTATCTTTCAATGGCCAGTATGCATTCTACTACATTATGTACTAACATGGGTAGACATGTGTGTATGACATGGGTAGACACCATGCTGTGGGTGATACTGTTAGTATCTGCCAATGATTTGCGGACTGGTAGTATACATAACCTCAACAGCATGACTATAAGCAATCATTGGATGTTGTCCTGACAAATGACACACAGTCGTAGGGAACTCAGTAACAGTTGTATCCTTCTGATGCTACACTATAACACTAACCAGTGATAATTACCACCACCCATTCCTGTGTCCACACCTGTTTGGCATATAGCCCCCTTAGGTACATGCAAACACACTAGGGATGTGTCCATCCACATCTGGTAATGCATGCAGTGGCCATTCCCTGGATGGGACACATATCCTACACAAGGGTATCATACAGACAGATGCCTGTCATGTGATACATGCTGTATAACAGTAAGCCGACTATGGCATAGTCATCCACATGTACTATACTCACTATCCTGTCAGTACCACATAGGTGGTAGCTCTCAACATGTATGTTGGGTATCAATGTGTACATACAGCCTCATGTTATGTCATGTGTCCCTTGGTATCCACATATCCATAGGTATTGTGGAGTCCCAAGGTGTGTCACATGAGACACTGGAGGCCTGGATGCATATACACAAGGCGGTTGTATACCTATAAAGACTGTCCATTATTGGCAGTCGTGGTTGCGTATGAACATGCCTGACATATACCCCAGGCATATACCCTCACTCACACTACTGTAAAGTAACTGTCATGGGTGTGTGTGGCACAGATGACCTTGGTCACAGATCACGACAGTGGATGTGCCTGTCACATACATACATATGTGACCTATGATCTGAGAAGCTGCAGCACAACCTCTCAATGGCAACAAATGTATTCATGTAGTATGCAGGCTTCACACCTATGTACTGATTAAGGGAACATGTACACATATATATTTGCAATGGATATACCTGATATGTGCAATGCACTTACTGTTGTAATCATAATATACCATAACATAGTAAAAGCAAGACCCACACTGCATTGACCAAGAATGACACACGCACACAGTCAGCACTTGCAGGATTCAAACCCCTACCGAACTATGTTATGATACTAGAGAGAGAGACGCATTAGTGCAGCACGCTATTTGCTTTAGTGGGTGGTTGCCCTTCTCCGTCTGTATTTCTAGGGTGGTGACATCATCAGTCTTTCCAAAGAGAAATGTATATCCGTGGTGTGTTTTCCCAGTCTTCAAAAAGGACACTCCTTTCAAAGAGAATTGCACACACATACACAACCCCCCACCACACACACATTCAGCAGGATTCAAACCCCTACCTAACTATGTTATGACACTAGAGAAAGACCCATTAGCGTGGTGCGCTATTTGTTTTCCTGAGTATTTTCCCTTCTCCGTCTGTATTTCTAGGGTGGTGACATCATCAGTCTTTCCAAAGAGGAATGTACATCTGTGGTGTGTTTTCCCAGCCTTCAAAAAGGCCACTCCTTTCAAAGGAAATTGAACACACATACACACCCCCCCCCCCCACAGTTGGCATTTGCAGGATTTAAACCCCTACCAAACTAGGTTATGATACTAGAGAGAGACACATTAGCACAGCTCACTATTTGCTTTACTGGATGGTTTTCCTTCTCCATCTGTATTTCTAGGGTGGTAACATCATCAGACTGGACATGGTAATGTGTGTACACTTTGTTTTATGCCATTCCAGGAATGGTCCATGTGGGTCGTCAGGTGTCAACAGCTGGAACAGGAACTCATAATCCTTACCTTGTGTGATCTATCTGTGGACACATCGACATTCCTTCATATGTCAACACATATTTATGCACAGATTGTTGGTTTTGTGGGTACTATATGTGTCTGGGATGTTGATAAAGGGCTATTCAAAGTGTATGTGAGACATGTGTAGCTGTGTTCAGTGATGTATGTCCTGTGTGGCTGCCTTGCAAACAGTCTAGGATGTTTGGAACTGTGATCCGCACATGAACATACCACGGTTAGTAGGGTAGTGTGTATGTCAGCTTCCAATAGCTCGGTTTATGACTTCAACCATGATGGACTCCATGGCTTGCAGATCATACTTCATAGGCATACTGGACTGTACATCCCATGGTGTGTTGTGCACCAACACTTGTGTGGAGTGCTATATGTTGATGTAACACATTCAACGGTTCCACATCTTGTGTAGGGGGGAGGTTCAGCTGACTGTTCAGGTGCAGGATCTGTTTGTTCTGTAGTTTATACATGACACATATTGGGAATCAATGTAGTCCACTTGATGCCATGTTTTTAGCATTGGGGTAGCTGTTCATCCATTCTACATATGATATCTCCTGGTATGATGATATGGACTATCGTCGGTGGGAGGTGGGTATGTATATATGGGCCTGTCTGTCAGGATGTCAGCATTGTCAGTCAGGTACAGTTGGCCCTGACTCATGACATATATGTGTGTACATTGCTATATATGACATAGCTGTCGGAGGTGTCATGATTCATTCTGGACTCCTTCTCAGCTACTCTTTACAGAACACCAACAAACCTGAGCACTAATCCCTGTTATACTCCTTTACACACGTAACACCTTACTGATCCCTTGTCATCTGGCTACAGATTATGTCATGATGATATCCAGGCATGTCCAGGGGTCGGCTTTGTGTGCACTCTCCAGTCCAGCTGGTGAATATTGTGATGTAGACACAATGTCACATCTGCCTCATGTACACAGACAAGACTCTCCTCCTCACAACAAACCCAGATATATGTGTGAGATGCACCTATAGAAACATACAGGGTGCTGAACTCTCTCGACCCATGACTGGCATAGTCTATCAGGTGGTGAAGATAACCACACACACACACCACATATCAGTCTCACATGTCCTTTGGCGACAGCACTCAAACCACATTATTACACATACACATACCCAGATGCTGTAAATGAACTCTGCCTAAGCAGCAGAGACCTCCACAGCAGGCACACACACAAGTGCTACCCCACTACAATTCCCACATCTCACATAGTTCACAATGTCAGTGTGCCACACAGTCACTTGCCTTCAGGCTACACAACACACATAATACACTTGTGATAGGTGACACTTATTGTCAGACACACTGACATACCACTCACCAGCCCATACAAGGGAATAGTCCCTTTGTGCTGTCTGTCGTGTGCCAGGATCTGCCACATAACACATGCAGTCAAGTCACTACAAAGCAAGTACAGGACTGGCATCATCATTGTCCATGCTGGTGCGTAAAACCTCAGATGTTACTCCCTGGACCACATGACATGGTACATGGAGGAACAGTGTCATCATGTAGCCCAGGCCAGTATGACCCTGACCTTGTCTAGCATCTTACACCCACCAAGTATAATGTCACAGTATACAGACAAACATATCACGTTTAACACTTGGCTAACAGATTGGTGTCATTCATAGGGGGATACTGTGTCTGTCAGCCTGTGGTGACATGCTCATTATGCCACGTAGCTTCACTATGAACAGGCTGCACCTGTCACCCTTGGACCTTTGAATGCTGGCTAAGGCTCTTGCTACCACCATAGTGCATTTGTTGAGCAGGGCTCAAAAGACAAACCCACCTACATAGACATTACAGGTTAAATAACACTAAGGGTAATGCTGCTCAACACCAGATTTGTTACCCTCATATTGCGGCCACTCAGGACTCCCCTCAGTATGGGGGATAGCAATATATGTGCACTAACAGATGCCTAGATCAGGGTCACATATGCACACCAGCACTACCAGGTTATGTTTCATACCATGCTTTCTGACCACAGGACTTGGAACGGACAACACAACTAGGGGTGTATCCCTATACATCACAGATACACACACCTCCGGGTTAGTGGCACTGCAGTAAGCATCACAGACCATACATATACAACTACCATTGTTCGAAACTGCCTTTCAGTTTGTTGCCTACTACAGACCACCCTCCCATACTCAGGAACCACACTCGGCTTTCCTGGGAACAGTGGGGGATATGATGGTCTCCACAAACACCATTATATTGGGTGACATCAGACACATGAATATTGACTGGGGATACTACTCAAGCCGCAACAACCTCGCCCTACAGTCGGTACAATTTCTACATTCATATGCTATAGCACAACCAGTCACCACAGCCACAATGGGGAATATATATTGGACCTGATCATCACCAACATGGTGACTCTATGTTACACACCAGCAATATACCCCTCATTGGTAAGGTCAGAACATACATCTATCTCATTGGACATACATATACACTCCACACACCCATCCTGGGTAATCGTGGTGAACTTCTGATGAGCCAACGTCTCACTTCACCAAAGCAAGGTGGTATCTTTCAGAGAGCTTGAGACAGTGTGAAATACAGCTCCGACTGCTGAATCCTTTACATACACATTCTATGAACTCCTAGTGAACTGCATGGATTGTGCTACCCCAAATAACAACAAGACTCACTCCTCCAATGGCAGGGGACCTGTCTGGTAGACACCAGCCATTAATGAGCTGTACAATGTCAGGAGGAAGCTACTACATGATAGATTACAATCCCAGACGGGGAAAGCATCTGTGATCTGTACTAGCAGACAGCTATGATCACTCATGTACTTATCTAAGGTCTTCTTCTCACGGACAATTGCACCAGACAAGTAGGACTATCACAAGGCCTTCATCAGTTAGGTCAGGAACCTGGGTGGACACTCACTGATATGCTGTGAGTTACTGCATACTGACTAGACTTACCCTGAACACACTGGCATAGCCAACATCCTGGCAAACAGGTTCAGTACAGATGTCTCCCCACATTCCCCCTAGGGAGCAAGTATCCATCCCAACAGAGTGTAACCTCCCTGACACCACACAGTAACAGGTGAGTGCTGCCCTCCCCAAAGCATACATTACAGCATCAATGTGACCAGTTGGTGTCCCAGCCTGCATCTTACACGAGCTTCATGACAGACATAACCCTCACATTACATCACTGTGCAATATTGGAGTTACTACAGGATATGTACCCACGGAATGGCATACAGCAACAGTGTTCCCACTCCACATAGTTGGTGCCAGAACGGACCACAGACAATATTGCCCTATAAGCCTAACTATCCTGTTATGCAAAGCTATGGAGTGTATTGTCATGGAACTCTTACACATAGACATCAGGAAACTACAGACACTGTGTCCTACACATTTCAGCGTTGTTGTGGGCAGATCATGCCTATTAAACATGCTTGTATTCTTTTGACAGTTAACAGGACCATCAACATAGGGACAGTTGTACATGCAGCTTACCTGAAGCTTGCTAAACCCTTCCACACAATAACCCATTGGGCCATTATGCATAGGCTCACCAGCATCAATATGGACACATATCTCACATGATGGATTGTTACCTGGATCAGGGACAGCACCCACATGGTCAGAATTGCAGGTGCCATGTCTGACTATACACCAGTTACACGTGGCATCCCACACGGCTTTGTCCTGGCACCTCTCTTGTTCAGTATATATTTGTCTGATGTACAGGCTACCACAGGGGGAATATGGCTGACCTTGTTCACACTTGACTGCATACTGGGTGCCATGATCACCTCTCCAGCTGCCACATGCATACTCCAACAGAGTCTCACAGAGATGGATGACTGGTGCCTGAGCCATGGCCTACAGCTAAATGCCATTAGTTGCATAGTCATCCCCTTTGGGAATAACAACATGCCCACACATTAACACATAGGTAGTACTCCATTACATATGGTAGGTGTTGTTAGGTGATTGGGGACATGACTTGTTCATACTGTTGCCTTTGACATTCACGTTGCCACAGTAGTTGGACAGACCTTCTATATAAGCAACCTTATCCCATATGGTTTCACATCTAGATCGAGTGATGTCATTGTGCCCCTATACTAATAACAACCGTGCTTGGTTACAATGCCACCTTTAGGGTGTACCTTACCCAACACCTGCAGCAACTTTACTGACCACAGATACCCATGCAACAGCCACCCCTCAACAATACCCATGAATCACATATCTCACAAAATCAGTGTGCCTCACAGTCACAGCCCTTAAGGCCAAACAATACACCAAATACACTTGTTATAGGGGACTCTATTGTCCGGCACACTGGCATCACACTCAACTGACTGAACAAGGAGAAGGTCACTGTAAGCTGCCTGTCAGGTGACAGGATCCACCACATAATGCAAGCACTCAGGTCACTCCAAAGCAGGTACAAGTATAACTCCGTCATTGTCAATGCAGGTGTGAATGACATGAGACGTACCTCCCTGGACTACAAGAAATGAGACATAGAGCAGATCATTGATCATGTAGCCCAGGCTGGTATGACCCTGAGCTTGGGTAGCATCTTGCCCTCACCAAGAATGATGACAAAGTATAAAGACAAAATGATCAGTTTCAACAACTGTCTACAGTATTGGTGTCATTCAATGGGGATCCAGTGTTTGTCAACCTGGGATGACATGCCCGACAAAGCCACGTTGCTTTGCTAGGGACGGCTTGCACCTGTCATCCTTAGGCTTTTGTATACTGGCCATGCCTCTTGCCACCCCCATAGCGCATTTTTTAGGCGAGGCTCAAAGGACAAACACACCTCCATAGACAACTCAAGGATACAAAATCTAAAGGTAATGCTACTCAATGCCAGACGTCTAAACCTCAAGATGCACCCACTTGAGGCTCTCCTCAGTATGGAGAAGATCGATGTCTGTGCAGTAACAGAAACCTGGTTCAAGGCTCCTGAGAGCACCCCAACACTACCAGGTTATAACTCATACCATGCGTTTCACACACAAAACTCGGACCAAAGCACAAAAGGAGGGGTAGTATCTATATTCATCAAAGATATCTACACCTCCAGGTTAGTGGCACTGCACGAAGCATCAGAAACCAGCCATGTGCAACTAACAGTGGGCCAAACTGCCTTTCAGTTTGTAGCCTGCTACAAAACACCCTCCCTATTACAGGAACCCCACTTGGCATTCCTGAGAACACTGGAGAATATCAATTTCTCTCCTAAATATATGTTATTGGGTGACTTCAACTACCCAAACATTGACTGCAACTACTCATGCCCAAACACACTCGCCCAATGGTTCCTTGAAGTTATAAACTGTAATGCGATGGAACAACTGGTCACCACTCCCACAAGAGGGAACAACATATTGGACCTGGTCATCACCAACATGGGGACTCTATGTTCCACACCAGAGGTAAACCCCTCATTGGCAAGATCAGACCATTAACAAATTCCCATGGACATCCATATCCCGTCCCCACCCCCAGCCAAGGAAATCACTGTATAGAATTTCTCAAATGCCAACTTTGCACTTCTCAAGACTGAGGTGGAATCCTTCAAAGCCCACAGGCCAAAGGATAATACAGGCCAATCCGCAGAATCCTTTACAAATGCATTCTATGAGCACCTGCAGGAATGCATGGATCGTGCTATCCCAAATAAAATGAAGACTCACTCCTCCAAAAACAGGAGACCTGTTTGGTGTACCCTGGCCCTAAATAAGCTATACAACAGAAGGAGGAAGCTACTACATGACAGAGCAAAATCCCAAAAATGGAAGGCATCTCTGATCAGTATTAGCAAGAAACTTCAATACCTCATAAAATCATCAAAGGCCAGTTTCCAAAGGGAAATTGCCCTAGACACTGAAGATAATCACAAGTCCTTCTTTAGTTATGCCCATAATATGGGTGGAAACTCCCAGATATGCTCTGAATTGTTGCATAATGGTACAAAATATACTGAAACTACAGACAGCCAACATCCTGGCAGACAGATTCAGCACAAACCTCTCCCCCCCTTCACCCACAAAGGAACGAATGCCTATCCCAACTGAATGTAACCTCCCTGACATCACAGATGCACAGGTGAAGGCTACCCTCGCCAAAGCAAAAAACACAGCAGCTATGGGACCGGACGGTGTCCCAGGCTGTGTCTTACACAAGCTCCAAGAAGAACTGAACCCTCACATTAAGTCACTGTTCAAACTTAGCCTTACTACAGGATATGTACCGAATAATGGCATACAGCTACAGTGGCTCCACTCCACAAAGGTGGTGCCACAACAGACCCTGGGAACTATTGCCCCATAAGCCTGACTAGTCTGGTCTGTACAGCTATGGAGCGTATTATCATGAGCTCATAAATAAAGACATTGGGAGCCCTGACACTGGACCCTACCCAATTCGGCTTTGTTAAGGGCAGATCTTGCCTCTTAAACCTAGTTGATTTCTTTGAAACAGTTACCAAAGCTATGGATGAGGGCAAGGTAGTCCAAACAGCCTACCTGGACCTCGCAAAAACATTCAACACAATACCCCACTCGGAAATCATACATAAGCTTGACAGCTTAAATATCAACCCCTATATCACAAGATGGGTTGCAAACTGGCTCAGGGATAGAACCCACATGGTCAGAATCGCAGGTGCCATGTCCGAATACAAACCGGTTACAAGTGGCATCCCACAGGGCTCAGTTCTGGGACCTCTCGGGTTCGGTATATACTTCTCTGAGGTTCAGGCTAACACGGGGGGATTATGGCTGACAAGGCTCGCAGATGACTGCAAACTGGGGGCCATAATCGACTCTCCAGCTGACACAAGCATCCTCCAGAAGGGTCTCACAGAGATGGATGTTTGGTGGCAGAGCCACAAGCTCAAGCTACATGCTAAAAAGTGCATAGTCATCCCCTTTGTGAAAAACAAGGTGCACACAAATTACCACATAGGTTGTAATCCATTACGTACAAAAGTAGTAATTTAAGATTTGGGGACCAATGTAGACAGTAATCTCTCCTTTGATAATCACATTGCCAAAGTGGTTACAAAGACCTGCTATATATGCCACCTTATCATGAAAGGGTTCGCATCTATATCAAGAGAGGTCATTGTGCCCCTCTACTCATCAGTCATCAGCCCCATACCTGAATACGATGGCCCTTTTGGGATGTACCTTACCCGACACCTGCAGCACCTGGAGAGACCCAAAAGTACCTCTCCAAGAGGATCATGGGCTACAAACAGATGTCATATGCAGCTCAACTAAGGAAACTCCAGCTCTACTCAGTTGCTTACCGCCTACTCAGAGGCAATCTATGCCTGACATACAAAGCCATGTCAAAGCCAGGATTAATGAACATGCTCCACCTCAAAAATCCAAGTCCCTTAGAGATACATGCTCCAGGGACTTAAAACCTCAGCACAAGAATAAAACGGACATGCTGGAGGGACAGATTCATTTCCTAGAGGCTCCTCTCACTCTGGAATAGAATCCCAATTCATATTAGACATAGCCCCTCGCTGACCCTCTTCAAGCCAAATCTGGACACATGGATGGGAAATAGCTAATTCACCCCTGGGATCTCTTCTGTGTCCCTGCTAGACAGAGGCACAGCAAACTAATCTTAAAGGGTACCTTCTGTGATGTAATTTACAGAGGCACAGTAGACTAATCTAATAGGGAGACGGACACCAAATACACTCTGGATAGGCTTATAAATGCCCTAGGGCAGATAGCCTAGTATCTACCTATGAACCTATGAACCTATAAGTTCCACACCAAGCAGATGTAGGGACTCACACAGATGACCTGCACAGTTCAGATGGAGTAACTCCAGCTCTACTCAGTCGCTTACCACCTACTCGGATATGATGTGTCCCTGTTGTTGCAGTAATACCCCACCCAGAATTAATGGACATGCTCCATCCACCTCAGGATATCCAACTCCATTGTAGCTACACACTCCAGGGACACATACCTCAGCACAGATGTTAATAGGACATGCTGGAGGGACAGATTCTTATCCCAGGGCCTCCACTCACTCCAGATTGTGATCACAGTTTCACATAGGCAGAGCCACCCACTAACCACCTACAGGGGACATCTTGACGGCTGTACGGGTGATCGTATGTTTACACATGGGATATCTTCTGTGTCCCTGCTACACAGAGGCACACTAGCCTAAGCGTACATGGGACATCTTGTGTGACCTACTATTCACTGGCACAGTGTAGTACTCTGACAGGGCTGCAAAAGCCAAACACACTCTGGCTAGGCTTGCACATACCCTAGGGCAGATAGCCTACTATCAACCTCTGAACCTATGCTTCTGCTCGGGATGCACAATATTTATTGCTGATACTGTTTGCAGGTCTTTATCGTCTTTGCTTTCCCAGTTTCTATGAACAACTTAGGTATCTGTGGAACATGTTTGATCATGACAGGGTTCCACTATATTATATAAGTGTCTGTTGTCATGTAACTGTGTGCACAGGGCGGATTGCTGTATAGTGAGAGATTCCTGGGTTAACACATGCAACTGCCAGATATGTGTGGCCCACTGCTGTAGTCAGACATGGCCTAAGTGTGTGAGCATGCCCAGTTCAGGCTTTCCATGTTTTGTTGCCTGACATATGTCTCATTTATTCAAGTGTGTGAGCATGCCCAGTGTGACCGTTCAGTATGTTGCGATCTGAAGTCCACTACATTTCTGGATATGTGTGAACATGACCAATATTAACATTTATACTGTGTGTTTTGGAAGTCAAGTTCTGTTCTTACTGCAGGACTCACCTTTGTGTCATAACTCAACAGGGATTATGCTGTGTCTGCAGGGTTTCCATGAGATACTTTGCATAGACTTATCAACATCCCTTCATATTGGCTGAACAGTGCAATGCTGACATGGTTTAGTGGTTCGGTACTTTAACTATGGTGCACAGTATCCTGGGTTCAAGGCCCATCACTGCTTTATATTTCCATACTGAGCAGACCAGATTTCTTAAGGGCCAGTTAAGCAAATATGAGCATGTTGGCTTTTGTTCTGCTATGCCCTACTTAGACCAGGCTTGTCCGACATTTCTGTATATTCACCAACTTTGCTGGACATTGCCCAATATTACTCAACACTGACCACAGTTGTACTAGTTGGTGTGTGTATTCTGTTTGCATATACTGCATGGTGGTAAATGCTGTTTAGCACTACCTTAAACTGCTTGACACATGGCAATCATGCCTCAGGTGGTGCTGCAGGGCTGCCTATGTCAGATGCACATGCTACATTCCCTGTACATGTTTGAAGCAGGTAGTGTCAACTTAGGCATCCCTTTTACTATATGTGCGGGTCAGAGAGAGGTATCATTTCCAGGTATCCTACTGAGCTGGTGGATGTGCTATGCATTGCCTCTTTTCCAAAGCCAAAGCATACTGGGCATGCCTCCTTCTGCCTACTGGGGCAGGCTCAGGTTGTTCCTCCTCCGAGTCACGCTCTGCCTTTGATGACCTTGGCAATGGTGGGGGGCCGTTTGGCCCAGGCCTATGCTGGTCCTGCTGCAGCTGTTTTCGCAGGATCATATTATGTAGCATAGCACATACCATGACAATTTGGGTACATGTAGTTGGTGTGTACTGCAAGGCTCCACCAGATGTGTCCAGGCACTGGAACCGTGACTTGAGCAGCCCAAACACACGCTCAATTACATTTCGTGTTTGTGCATGTGCCCCATTATGGCGTTCCTTTTCAGGTGTGTGTGCATTTCTGAGGGGTGTCATCAGCCACGCCTGCAGTGCATAGCCAGCATCCCCCACTAGGTGACCATGTGGGATGTCCCCATTGGCAAATGTCTGGTACAGCTGTGTCAGATGCCAGATATGGGAATCATGTTAGCTTCCAGGGCATTCAGTATTATGCCCTGGGCATCACACATGACCTGGCAGTTGATGGTGGGGAAGCCCTTGTGGTTGAAGTAGACCCTACCCCGCTCGCCAGCTGGTGCTTTGATGCATATGTGCGCGCAGTCTATTGCACCCACTACCACAAGGTATTCCACTATTTGCTGGAAGAGATGCATATTGCTGGCCAATATCTCACGGGACTTGGGGAAAGATACATGATCACCAACATGTGCTGACATGGCATCCAGAAACTGGTGCAGTACCCTGGATGCTGATGCCTGTGATACCCCCATCATATCACCAGTTGGTCTCTGGAAGGTACCTGTTGCTAGTATTCATAGGCCAACACATACCTTGGTTTCCACTGGAATGGGTTCCCGTCTGTTGGTTCTGTGTGTGAGGTGTTGCCTGCACAGCTCAACAATTTTCTGTATGAGGTCTCTGTCCACTCTATAGCGCTCCACTATCTTCAGCTCATGTAGCCCCTGGTAGGGTACCCTGGGCCTGTACACTCTTCTCCGTCTCCTCACTGGGGGTTGGTTGGCAGCATTCCCATTGTCACCACCCTCAGCATGTTGCATATGTCGGTTTATGACAGCAATGGCAGCCCCTAACATTTCTTTGTCTCAGTTAAGCCTTTTCAGTATTCACTTCTCTTAGCTTACTGCAGTGCTGCAGTGGCTGGGCTGTGCTGGTTTACTGCCTGTGTAATTGCCTGATGCTGATTATTTCCACCTGCTAGCTCTGCTGACTCTCCATGGTTAACTTCCTATTGTTTGTTGTGCTTCCTTTTCTCTTTCCATTTCCTCAGGGGGGCAGCATCGCACACACTAGTGCAGACGTGTGTACACATGTTAGCACACGCGCACAAAGGCTTACACGGAGTTACACTAACTAATTCCTGCTTAAACATGCACACACCAGCGCAAACACGCTCACAATACTGTAAACTGCCTTATACATGCTTACTCCGGCTTAAACGCGCACACTCACGCTTACACGCGCACACACTGTCTGACTCGGGTTTACAGGCGCGCACACACGCGCATACACGTTGCAAGCATTTTTACAAGAAACTTTAGTGATACCTACAGTGTGCACCTTTTCTTTCTTGACTTTAGCTAGGATACCTGATGACACACCTCTTCCAGTAATGAGCAACTGACAGCTAACACATGCCACTCTGCTCCAATGAGCTTATCTTCTTTCATAAATACCCCCTCCTGATGTCACCTATATCCTACTCTGTTACTCCCCTTATCCTAGTCTTACACTCCACTGACTGTGCTCATTTGCTATGTAGACTTCGGATTCTCTATCCTTACCCTCATTTGCATAGGATTGCCTACTAATGCTTGGTTACATCTCTTAAACTGGGATCCCCCCTTAGCAACCCCTACTCGGTAGCCATGTTGTCTTCAGCCTGCCATTGCCTTGCATTGTACATTACAAATACCCATAAAATCCACATTTGTGGGTTTTAATTTTTATTTTTCAGTTTTTTTAGAGCGCAGCCCATTTGCGCGAAGCTGCGCTATGCTTAAACATGGAAACTCAGAAAAAATAATTAATTATTTTTTTTTCATTTTGCATTGGGAAACATTGCCAATGACCGTATATTTGGCCATTGGCATGCTTCCTCTACAGGATGCAACTTTTATTTGGGGCTGTCATGGCTCCGCTTTGCTATTTGTAGAATGGTACTCAGTTCCAAAAGAAAAGAAATCCGCTGGCTATACCATAAAGGGATAATCCTCACTTGAAGAATCCACCGCTTGTGGAAAAAATGTAGTACAGATGTACCCAACAGTATCAGGCAGTAAACAAACTCCAGATCCACTCACCAGGAACCAAAAAAGTTTTTTAATACAAACGTAGCAGTTACAAAAACACTGTCGGGATTGAGCGCGCTTTCATCTGCAATAATTCGACTTCATCAGAATCCAATGTACAAGTTCATCAGCTCCCTTAAATACTGCATAAATTCTAAATTCATTGGTTGTTAACTTAATTGCCACTTGCAATTGTGTGTTATATTAAAGCAACAACGTTATTTTTATCACTCATCCATTGCTTTCCCATTTAGTGCAAGTTTGCATAAATGAAATCAATGTTGTATTAAAAATGTGCTCATTATTACAGAATGTATATTATATAAAGATCATTAAAAAAATTCCATATATATATAAAAAAACATATATATAATATATAATAATAATATATAAATGTTACTTATATGGAAAAATATATATAAATCTACCATTGCTTTGTCATAACATGATTGTGTCCTAAAAAAACTATAAGGGCACTTAAAAAATCAATAATTAAAAAACTCCCAACATAATTAATATATCTTTAACAAAATTACAAAAAACTCACTAAAAATTATGTGAAAAATACATTAAATTACATAAACAAAAACACTGCATAAAAACCTAAATTGACCATATAATAAATAAAGTTAAATTAGTTCAGTTTGGGATTGTTTGCCAACATCTTCAGTGCTGGCTTAATAGAAAGATGGTCATTCATCCCATCTGGACCACTAGTGTCCAACCTAAGTTGCCACACTAGTTCTCTATACTCAAGTAGGGATTGCCAGTCACCTCCCCTATCTCTTATCTTCACCTCCTCTAGAACCCAAAATTTTATATTCGTGCTTTTACATGTAGTAGTATGTCTATACAGGGCATTGTTCTCATTACCCCTGTTGATGTCCCTCATATGCTCATAGATGCGTTGCTTTAACCTACGTTCGGTCTTACCAACGTAGTATTTACTACATGCCAAGCAATAAGCTAAATATACTACACCCTTAGTTTGGCAAGTATAATACCCTTTACTTCTCAACCTTTCACCCCTACTTCTTAATACAAGTTCTTTTTCCCCAATAATAAAGGAACACTGTGCACATCTCCCACATTTGTGCGTCCCCACTTTTTGCAGTGCTCCACCTGTAACATCTACCTTTTTTGTCTCAAAGAGTTTTTTAAAATTAATATTTTTCCTATAACTAAACTTCAATGTCTGCTGGAAAACATCACAACTAGTATTAAGTTTCGAAAAAACCTTCCAAATCTCATTAATACCTTTTTGTATCCAATTTGTTCCCTTGTAATATGTAAGAGTCAACCTAGGTATTTCATTTTCTTTAATCCCATCCTTTGGGTCTTTCCTAAATTCCACCACTCCTCTTGTACTACTCGGTTCATTACTAGTTAATAATGGTGGAAAATGACTCCTTCTCTTTTTCAAAATTTCTTTTTTCACACTCTTAGTAAGTTTTAATGGATACCCTCTCTCTATAAATAACTTTTCTATAATATTTATTTCCTCAATACACCTACCATTGTCACTTGTCATCCGTGAAGCTCTGATCATCTGACCTTTAATGATGTTTCTTCTTAAAAATAAAGGGTGATCACTTCCAAAATGTACATAAGAGTTAGAAAAACACTCCTTTCTGAAAATCTTTGATTCAAAATATTTCTTAATTCTGTTTTTTACTATAGTGACATCTAAATAATTAACCTTTTCTGAGTCATAATGAAAGGTAAACCTCAAAAATTCGGTAGTGGTATGTAAATATCCAATAAATTCCTGTATTTGATCTTGTGTACCACTCCAAATAATAAAGATGTCATCCAAAAATCGGAAATATTTTACCACATGCTCCCAGAATTGTGATTTGAACAAATATTCAAGTTCCCAATAAAGCATAATGATATTAGCGTAGATGGGCGCACAGGATGACCCCATTGCCACTCCACCTATCTGATGGTAAATATCTCCTTGGAAGTAAATAAAGTTATTCTTTAACACTAGTTCCATGTTTTCAAGTACAAGTCTAAAATCATTGTTACTTAGGAATCTAAATTTACTTAACATATGTTCGAACCAAGATAGACCTATATCATGTGGTATAACTGAAAATAGGTCTACCACGTCAATGGTTATAAAAATAAGTTCTTCACAATATGTAACTGTATTAAATTTTACCAAAAAATCCCAAGAATCAATAAGTATATGGGGGTATTCACTATAGAAGTGTTTTAACTTTGTATCCACAAAAATGGCTAAGGTCTGTGTTTTTGAGCACTGAGATGTTACAATCGGCCTAAGGGGTGGATTGTTGATGTCTTTATGTATTTTAGGGATTCCAAAAATCTCTGGGATCACTGGTTTGGATACTTTCAGATAGTTTTATAATTCTAAATCTATGCTTCCTTGGAGAAGATTATCTTCTAAATAGTAATCTATCTTCCTATAACTTATATTCATTTCATTTCTGGAAGCCATTTGGTACCTCCCATCTGTGTTCAAAATTTCCAGCATCCTATGCGTATAGTCCCATACATCCATCAAGACCACCCCTCCCCCTTTATCGGGTTTCATAATCCTAATTTTTTCATTATTTTGTAACATCTTAAGCACTTTAATTTCTTCTTTTTCCAAGTTACTATATTCCTTTGTACCATCTTCAACACTAAAACCCTCCCTCACCATATTTATTACATGTGTTTCAAAATGGTGAATTTCCTGTTGTAAGGGGGGATTAAATACACTTCTTCTTTTAAGCGTATTACCCCCCACATATTCCTCTTGTTTAAATATAGAGTTTAAATTCAGTTTCCTTGTAAACAACTTAATATCAAGCAGAATTTGTTCAATTTTAGGTTTTTTAACTGGTATAAACGAAAACCCCTTTGAAAATAGGCTAAAATAACCAGGTGTAACTTCAAGATCTGTAAAGTTATATATATAAAAATTCCTTTCACTACTTATTTTACATCTCATCTGGGGACTCAAACTGTCTATACTCATATCTAATTGCTCAGTTCTTTCTATGGATTGTTGAGAGTCACTGGTAATATCAATCACTCTATTTTCAAAAACAAAGTTTTCTTCCAAGGGTAATTCTTCCTGAATATATCTAATGCCGTTGTTTAAACAATTAGTAGCTAAATTCTCGGCTCCTATCTGTATGCATTCCCCCCATATTGTTTCCTTGGGTAGTAATTCCCTGTTACTTCCGCATATGAAGAGGGTCTGTTCTGTTTCCTTAGTCTTTCCGACCTCCGTAGACCCTCGTCGCTTTCCCCCAAAGGGTCAAACTGATCTAATTCATCATTTCCTACCACCTTTGTTTGTTCATCATTAATATGATTGTGTATTTGTTCAACATCTTGAAAATAAGACCTATTGTCACCATTGCTATGTTCGTAATTAGACCATCTCCCCCCACCATAAAGGGTGTGATTTCCATAAGGGAACTTTCTCTTGTAGTATTTACTGGGGTCAGTGTAGGCCCTGCCATCCTTATAATCACGTAGATCACGTTCCAATTTCCCAAGCTTTCTTTTGTAATTTTTACTCACATTATGGTCAACATCATGTAAAACCTTACAATATAAATCTTTATATTCACGTACAGTATAACACAAATCACTGCTGATGTCATGTTGCAATTTGTCTATTTTCTTTTTACAATCACGCATAATTTCTGTGTTACTATTAATCATTGCCTTTAATATAGAAATTCCACACTCATTTAAAATATCTGAAATATTTTTGAACAATTGTTCATTCCCCCTGATGTTATTGGGGTATTTATTAAGTCTCAGTCCTTTCGGAACTAAGTTTCTTTCCATGCATTGCGTGAGATACCAATTTTCAAGACAAACATTTCTGTATTTATAAAGTTCAGTCTCAAACTGCTTACATTTTTCTTTAAATGTGCTATTGTCCTTATGTGTATCCTCCATTTCCTTCATAGGCCACGAAAACGATTTATCCAGCCACTCACCGAATGAGACGTTGTTGTACATCTCAAAAGCCCCATTCTTTTTGGAGGCCACCATACCATTAGGTCCTTTCTCTTTAGTTTGGTTCCCTGAATGTTCTCCGATACTGCTACCAACCGCTGTATTGCCATCGTTCGGTATGGGTCGTGATGTCATCACTGCTCTCCGACTTCCCTCACCATTACCTTGACCACAGGGGATAGAGTCACTGGAATCTGCTAACAACTCTCCGGAGCCGCTGCCTTGTGAATAACTGTGTATTAACTTGACCAATTGGCTCAATAATGAATTTTCGCCTTTCATAGGGTTTCCCTCGTATTCCAAGCGGAAAACACAAATAACCACACTCCTTCAACCCCACAAAGAATCACTTCCAAAAGAAAAGAAATCCACTGGCTATACCATAAAGGGATAATCCTCACTTGAAGAATCCACTGCTTGTGGAAAAAATGTAGTACAGATGTACCCAACAGTATCAGGCAGTAAACAAACTCCAGATCCACTCACCAGGAACCAAAAAAGTTTTTTAATACAAACGTAGCAGTTACAAAAACACTGTCGGGATTGAGCGCGCTTTCATCTGCAATAATTCGACTTCATCAGAATCCAATGTACAAGTTCATCAGCTCCCTTAAATACTGCATAAATTCTAAATTCATTGGTTGTTAACTTAATTGCCACTTGCAATTGTGTGTTATATTAAAGCAACAACGTTATTTCTATCACTCATCCGTTGCTTTCCCATTTAGTGCAAGTTTGCATAAATGAAATCAATGTTGTATTAAAAATGTGCTCATTATTACAGAATGTATATTATATAAAGATCATTAAAAAAATTCCATATATATATAAAAAAACATATATATAATATATAATAATAATATATAAATGTTACTTATATGGAAAAATATATATAAATCTACCATTGCTTTGTCATAACATGATTGTGTCCTAAAAAAACTATAAGGGCACTTAAAAAATCAATAATTAAAAAACTCCCAACATAATTAATATATCTTTAACAAAATTACAAAAACTCACTAAAAATTATGTGAAAAATACATTAAATTACATAAACAAAAACACTGCATAAAAACCTAAATTGACCATATAATAAATAAAGTTAAATTAGTTCAGTTTGGGATTGTTCGCCAACATCTTCAGTGCTGGCTTAATAGAAAGATGGTCATTCATCCCATCTGGACCACTAGTGTCCAACCTAAGTTGCCACACTAGTTCTCTATACTCAAGTAGGGATTGCCAGTCACCTCCCCTATCTCTTATCTTCACCTCCTCTAGAACCCAAAATTTTATATTCGTGTTTTTACATGTAGTAGTATGTCTATACAGGGCATTGTTCTCATTACCCCTGTTGATGTCCCTCATATGCTCATAGATGCGTTGCTTTAACCTACATTCGGTCTTACCAACGTAGTATTTACTACATGCCAAGCAATAAGCTAAATATACTACACCCTTAGTTTGGCAAGTATAATACCCTTTACTTCTCAACCTTTCACCCTTTCACTTGAGGATTATCCCTTTATGGTATAGCCAGCGGATTTCTTTTCTTTTGGAAGTGATTCTTTGTGGGGTTGAAGGAGTGTGGTTAATGGTACTCAGTTGTCAACTGAGTACATTTCTGCAGATAACACTACTCTTACTCGGACAGGTTTGGGTTTCCTGAATCAAAAATCTACCTCATTTGCATGCCTTTCGGCTGCAGTTGAGGTAATTTGCATGTCCCGGCCCTGTCCGTGTAAGAACCATTTTAGGAGCTCTCTTGCACGCCCCTACAGGCTGTTCCTGGATCGCTCATTGGACATGATGGTTGCATGGAGTCTTACTCTACTCTTAGACTCCATGCAAGCCATCATGAATCCAGCCCAATGTCTCCAATATCAACCTAGAATGATAAAAAAGCAACTATTTCGGGGTAAAAAGTAAAATGGAATTATATCATGTACAATAACAATGCAAGGAAAACAAAAGACAAAATCTGGTACATGTTTACACTATGTACAAAATGAAAGTATGTTCAGTATTTTCTAGTGAGTATATGCTCAAAGAGCACAACATTGTAGAAGATGGACTGATAGTTTGAATTACAATATGATACGGTAAGAAAGAAAAGAGTGTTTAATTCCGTCACACATGTCCTGATGGAGGACAGTTGCATTTAACTTGGTTTTGAAGATGATTTTTAGTTCTGATTGAAATTTTGGGTAGGAGAAAATCTTTTTAAGAGAGAATGTGAGAGCTTCCCAGGACCTGAGGCCTGTAATACAGATTTCATTAGGGTGTTTGAAGAATGGGTCCTAAGTTGAACTGGTTTCTTAGATTATAACAAGGAATCTGTGTTATAAGTTTGGTGACTAAGAGAAAGGGTGTTTGATCATTTAGAAGTTTGAACAAGAGACAGCTGAGAAGGAAGGAAATTGTTTGACTGGAAGCAATTTAACTTTTCAGTAGTTTTTGATGGTGACTGTATCTTATAGAGAGGGTAATGAACTGGCAGATTTTTCTTGCTAATTGTTTAAATGGCTGTGATGTTCATTTCAGATGAAGTGGCTATTAAAGGGAACCCATGTTCCAGCCTTTACTTACACTGTTCTTGTGGTTTAAAAAAAGAAAGAGGGGTATTCTGGCTCAAAATAAGAGTGAGTTAATCACTTTCCTTGTATATTTCAAATTGATATAAAAGTTGAGGGATGATTCTAAGAACATTCCAACATCCTCTAAGGAAGTCATATTTTCAATGGAACAATTGCTGTGATCAGAGATTCCTAAAGAAGTAGCTTGCTGAATAATTCTCCTTGTACAAAACAGCATGAATTTTGTTTTCTACTAGTTTATTAGAAGGTTTTTATTGTTGACCCAATTAATTAGGGCTAGGGAATCTGCTTGTAATTCATGTATTGGTAGGTAACAATTAGAGTAGAATAAGACAATGTCATCAGCATAAAGTGAGAGAGGGAGATGAGGTAGATAATAAGGGAGTTTGTTAATGCACATGGAGAGTAACAAGGGGCAAGTCCACCTTTCCAAAGTGAGGAAGAGGTTAAGTAAAGCAATGATTACTGAGGTAAATGTTAAACCATGGAATGGCATTAGAGTTATCCCTATTTCAATTAAATGGACTAAAAGAATATAGTTATCTAAAAGTTCAAATGCTCTGGTAAGGTTGATGAAGGTAGTCCCCGTCTTTATGCCTTTAGCCATACTTACTAAAGTTTCATCATTACAAGCCCAGAGGGTAGCAAAGTGGTGCAGCGGCTAGTGCTGGAACATCACAGAAAGAGGTTCTCTGGTTCAATTTTTGACTGGGCTGCCTTCTGTGTGGTGTCTGCATGTACTCCCTGCATCCTTGTGAGTTTCTTCTGGGTGCTATGGTTTCCTTCTATATTGCAAAAACATTCAGTAGGTGGATTGGACATTCTAAATTAGCCCTAGGTGTGAGTGTGTGGTACACCTTCTGAGGAAGGGTGGGCTTCAGGCTAGCAACCTGACCCCATAAAACCCATAATTGCTACAGAAATAATGAGTGCTGGAGAGTGCTTTTTGCCCAAGGTTCTGAAGGGCAAAGTGTGGAAATGAGTCAAGAGAGCTGGATTTATGTTGTGACCAGACCAAAAGCTATCTAGTTCAGAAAAGAGTAAGAGGTGCTAGCATATTTGTTGTCATCATCATCATCATCTTCTTTCGGCTGTTCCCGTTAGGAGTCGCCACAGTGGATTACCTGTTTCCATTTCTTCCTGTCCTCTGCATCTTGCTCTGTCACACCAACCACCTGCATGTCCTCTCTCACCACATCCATAAACCTTATCTTAGGCCTTCCTCTTTTCCTGTTACATGGTAGCTTCATCCTTAGCATATTTTTCCCAATATACTCAGCATCCCACCTCAGCACATGTCCAAACAAATGTAATCTTGCCTCTCTGGCTTTGCCTCCAGTCCTTCCAACCTGGGCTAATCCTCTAATATACTTATTCCTAATCCTGTCCACCCTCACCACATCCAGTGCAAATTTTAACATCTTTAACTCTGCCACATCCAGCTCAAATTCATGCCTCTTTGTCATTGCCACTGTCTCCAACCCATATAACATAGCTGGTCTCATTACCCTCTTGTAGACCTTCCCTTTCACTCTTACAGGTACTCATCTGTCACAAATCACTCCTGACACTCTTCTCCACCCACTCCATCCTGCCTGTACTCTATTGTTCACCTCTCTTCCACACTCACCGTTTCTTTGAACTATTGACCCAAAGTATTTAAACTCATCCACCTTCACCACCTCTAGTCCTTGCATCCTCACCATTCCTCTATCCTCCCTCTCATTCACACACATATATTCTGTCTTAGTCCTGCTGACCTTCATTCCTCTTCTCTCTAGAGCATATATCCATCTCTCCAGGGTCTCCTCCACCTGTTCCCTACTCTCACTACAGATCACAATGTCATCTGCAAACATCATAGTCCACGGGGACTCCTGTCTGATCTCGTCTGTCAACCTGTCCATCACCATTGCAAATAAGAAAGGGCTCAGAGCTGATCCTTGATGTAACCCCACCTCCACCTTAAACGCATCTGTCACTCCCACCACAGACCTCAACGCTGTCACACTACCCTTGTACATATTCTGTACCACTCTTACATACTTCTCTGACACTCCTGACTTCCTCATACAATACCACAACTCCTCTCTAGGCACCCTGTTATATGCTTTCTCTAAGTCTACAAAAACACAATGCAACTCCTTCTGACATTCTCTGTACTTCTCCATCAACACTCTCAGAGCAAACATCGCATCTGTAGTGCTCTTTCTCAGCATGAAACCATACTGCTGATCACTAATCATCATGTCCCTTCTAACCTAGCTTCCACTGCGCTTTCCCATAAATTCATGCTGTGACTGATCAATTTAATCCCTCTGTAGTTACTACAGCTCTGCACATCACCCCTATTCTTAAAAATCGGCACCAAAACACCTTTTCTCCATTCCTCAGGCATCCTCTCACTTTCCAAGATTTAATTAAACAATCTGGTTAAAAACTCCACTGCAATTTCACCTAAACACCTCCATGCTTCCACAGGTATGTCATCTGGGCCAACAGCCTTTCCATTCGTCATTCTCTTCATAGCTATCCTTACTTCCTCCTTGCTAATCCATTGTACTTCATGATTCACTATCCCTACATCATCCAACCTTCTCTCCCTCTCATTCTCTTCATTCATCAACCCCTCAAAGTACTCTTTCCATCTCCTCAACACACTCTCCTCGCTTGTGCGTATGTTTCCCTCATTATCCTTTATCACCTTTACCTGCTGTACATCTTTCCTAACTCGGTCCCTCTGTCTAGCCAATCGGTACAGGTCCTTTTCTCCCTCCTTAGTGTCCAACCTTTCATACAACTCTTCACATGCCTTATCCTTAGCCTTCGCCACCTCTGTCTTTGCCATGCACCTCATCTCCTTATACTCCTGTCTACTTTCTTCATCTCTCTGACAATCCCACTTCTTCTTTGCTAACCTCTTTGTCTGTATACTCTCCTGTACTTCCTCATTCCACCACCATGTCTCCTTGCCGTCCTTCCTCTGTCCAGATGTGATACCAAGCACCTTTCTAGCCATCTCCCTTACTAGCTCTGCTGTAGTTACACAGCTATTTGGTAACTATTCACTGCCCCCAGTGCCTGTCTTAACTCATCCCTGAACTCCACCTTGCGATTACCCTTTTTCAATTTCCACCATTTGATCCTTGGTGCTGCCCTAACACTCCTCCTCCTCTTCTTGATCACCAACGTCATCCTATAAACCACCATCCTATGCTGCCTAGCTACATTTTCTCCGGTCACCACTTTACAGTCTCCAATCTCCTTCAAATTGGCCCTCCAACATAAGATATAATCCACTTGCATGCATCTTCCTCTACTCTTGTATGTCACCCTATGCTCCTCCCTCTTGTTAAAATACATATTCACCACAGCTATGTCCATCCTTTTCACAAAATCCACTACCATCTGACCTTCTGCATTCCTTTGTTTAACACCATACCTACCCATGACTTCCTCATCCCCTCTGTTCCCTTCACCAACATGCCCATTGAAATCTGCTCCAATCACCACTCTCTCACCCTTGAGTACTTTCAGTGGCTTATTTGTTGTGAATGATGAAATTGTAATTAGTTTTATTAGATATGTATCAAATATTTCCATATATTCTAAATGTATTATTGTTTTAATAATTTCTTCCTCCATTTGTGCTGTATGTACTCAAAATGTGTGCCTTATGATGTAATAAATATCCTATTTGAGATTTATGTGGAGCTTTTCTCCCCTGACCTCCACTGAAAATGGGTTCTGCGAGGTCCAGTGGACTTTCCTGGTAAATATATGCCAATATAGATATATATATATGGTTCTACCTGACATAGTCGAAACCACACAACACCGACAACCACATCACCGACACCACATATTCGACAGTCCATAAACACGAAACCACACATAACCGACAACGAAATAACCGACGGTACACAAACACGAAACCCCATACACTGCACACACCACAATAACAATTAAAAACAAAACACATCCCCATTCCACAAACCACACACACAACACAAGCACACCAAAATCCTTACAAGCCCACACTAAACCTTACCCTAACCCTAAGGTCCGTCACTATCGCACACTTACCTACCGCTCCTAACCCTAACTCACTTAACCCGCCCTATAAACCCTAACCCTAACTGACTTAACCCACCCCTATCGCTCGGTAACCCTAACTCACTTAACCCACCCCTATCGCGGCCTAACCCTAACTCACTTAACCCACACCTATCGCTCCCTAACCCTAACTCACTTAACCCACCCCTATCCCCACAGACCGTCAATCTCCACACTTACCTGCCTCGCACCCTAACGTCCGTCACTACCGCATACTCACACAGCCTTTCCCCATGTCGGCATCCTCGGCGTTGGTGTTGTCATCCGTCGTGTCGGTCTTCTGCATTGTCGATGTTCTGCCACTCGCGCTTCTCGTCGGTCTTCTTCGATTTCGATCTTCTGGAGCTCAGTTCGATGTCGGTCTTCTGCGCTGTCGGCGAAGTCAGGTAGAACCATATATATATATATATATATATATATATATATATATATATATATATATATATGTATATATATATATATATATATATATATATATATATATATATATATATAGATATAGATATATATATATATATATATAAAACATGGAAAAAGGGAATGTGGATGGATGGATGTTGGATGTGTGTGTGTGTGTGTGTGTGGGGCTCATGTGCATATGTATATTTATATAGAGAGAGAGAGATGGAGAAAGAGAGAGAGAGACAGATGGACAGAAAGAGGAAAATATGACACTGCTAATTATTAAATAAAAGTAATTGGATTAATAGTCACTTAGACCAGTAGTTTGTAGTGGGAATAGCCAGAAGTACAACTTTGACTTTGATGCGTGTTTTATCTGTTCTTACTTCAAGAAAGAAATTTTACCCAAAGAAGAAGCGAGGCATGGAAACATGATGATTTTTAAGCCTGGACTTAGTAACAACTAAAAGAACTAAGTTTTGCTGGGGTGCGAAAAAGAATACATTTGCCCAATTTTTTTTTTTATCTGGCTCTAAATATTTATAAGGAAGAGGAAGGATGAGCTGAATTTGGGTTATGTTCAATAATTCCTCTAAAGACAAGTAAAAGTATGATGGCATTTATTTGTAGAGATGTTTGGGTAAATTTAGGGGGTGTATACTTGTTTGTGTAAGCACATTAAGACAGAATTTGTGAAGATGAGCCTGTTTAAGAGAATGGAAGATAGAAACCCCTTATATTTTCACCATCACGTCTCTGTAACAGCTCAGAAATCATTATATATGGTTCATCTAATTTACAGAGGCATCTCCCCTGGATTAAAAAAAGTCTTAA
Organism: Protopterus annectens; assembly: GCF_019279795.1. Classification (NCBI taxonomy): domain Eukaryota; kingdom Metazoa; phylum Chordata; order Ceratodontiformes; family Protopteridae; genus Protopterus; species Protopterus annectens. Next base: position 39,341,610 of record NC_056740.1, on the reverse strand, counting down.
TGTCCCTTTACACCTATTTCCTCAGGTGCATTATTAAATATAATATACCTTTTAACATGCATTTGTCTACACATATCACTCAACTTGAGAGATCTCAGGGATTCATATGTAAAGAGATCAGTGCCCTCAAAATTATTAGTTATCAGGACAGATTGGTAGGCCACTCTCTGTGTCCTCAGTCTCTCATACACTCCTCTGTGGAGATCTGAGCTAGCCTTTTGCGCATGAATGATACAACCCTTTTTAATCTTCTGTTTCTTCATAGAACAAATACTACCTCAAATACCCATTTAAAGGAAACAAACCTTCATCAACAGATAAATAATACATGTTGGCATGATAGATTCATTCCCCAGTGCATCTCTCACTTCTGGAACAAAATTCCACTACATGTAAAGCAGAGCACTAACCTTGCCACCTGCAAGGTAAAGCTAGCTAATTGGATGGCTAGCCTTAAATTCTCAACTTAGTAATCCAGAGGAAATGGGCTAAATAAATGAGATCAAACAGCGAACACATGACAGAACCAAAAATCAAAAATCACCAAGCTGGATCTCAAATGACAGACAGTTGATTTATAAAAACACAAAGCTTTCAGGATAAACCCTTCTTCAGTGCAAATACAATTTATATAAACCACATGATCACAGCAATCCAATCAATTCATAATTACTTTATGTTTGAAGTTTTAAAGTGCTATTAATTTTTTACTTAAATAAAAATGCACTATATCTAATGCATGTACAAAAAACATCAATTGCGTATTAAACATACAAAATATATATATAAAAATATAAAATTTAAAATAACCAATTAACTTACAATTTCATTGTTTAGATATAAAAGATTGTTCGATACTAGCTGATACTTTAAGCCCTGATAATTTATCAGTGTGTAGCCTCTGTATTCATTTATATTCTGCTACTTCTGTTGTATTCATATTCGCACCAATTCCTTAACAAAACACATCAGAAAAGGGGTTTAGATCATCATTTTAAGTTTACAGTTACTCAGAAAGTTACACTAACTTTAACAGGAGGCGACATTGTGATAGTTTTTATAAATTGCATGGTCATGTACTAGTTTATAGTATTTGTCCTGGGTTTATTCCAAAAGCTTTGTGTTTTTATAAATAAACTGTTTGGTGTTTGAGATCCAACATGGTGATTTTTGATTTTTCACCTTAAATTCTACCCTGGTCAGTCTTGTTTTGTCCTCCTTCAGGATGAAGGGAGCTATAAAAAAAAAATATATATGTATATATACATATAAACATAGATGTGTGTGTGTGTGTGTGTGTGTGTGTGTGTGTGTGTGTGTGTGTGTGTGTGTGTGTGTGTGTGTGTGTGTGTGTGTTTATAAATATATATATATATATATATATATATATATATATATATATATATATATATACACACACACACAAACATATCTCTCTCTCTCTCTCTCTATATATATATATATATATATATATATATATATATATATATATATACATACATACACATATATTTGCCTGACTTGTAATGGTCTGCAGACTAATTGTTAGTACTTACCTATGAATCTAAAAGTGAGCAATTGGGATGGAATGGGAATAAAGACAGCTGGCTGTACTTGTGTGAAATAAAAGCTGGTTAGTGTAAGGCCACTTATGAAATGTCAAAATATATGATGTTGAAAAAGTGTGTGAAGGTAGTTGCAGGTGGAGATATTGTAGGGTATGGTTATGGGTAAGTGCTAGGATAGCTGACCTTGATGGGCCATTTTAAGCCAAGCCAATTTCCTTTCCAAAGGTGAGAATCAAACCCTGTACTTTTGTGTTAGTGAGGTAACCAACTTAACCATTATACCAAGCCCTTTGCTTTTGGCAGATGGGAATAGTGCCAGAAAGGGGGTTGTATTATCATGATTATGTATATAATTGAGGAAACATGCATATACTCCAGTGAAAAAAAAACAGTGGGATGTGATGTGACAGGCAGGAAGGAGTAAGTAGTGTAAACTGGTGTGATGTTAATGTGCCGTGTCCATTGTGTTTGACCACGTATGCTTATTAAAGATTGATGTATATATGGGAGCTGAGGGGGTAGAGAGTACTGAGGAGGCTAGAGAATGGAAAGAGACTATGAGGGTTAAGAACTTCAAAGTGGTATGGCTGGATGGAAATATACTGCTGGAATATAAAGAGATTAGCATTACTGATAGAAGTACAGAGCGGGTGAGGCAAGTGGAAGTGTACCATAAAGGTGCAGAGTTTCAGATGAAGATTGTAGGTTGGGTTGGGTGGGATAAAGGCAATGCAATAGAGAAAATGGCTGGAAAATTGGAGCATGGATGAAAATAAATTCTGGAGTAAGTGGGATTTCATTTTTCTTTGCATGTGTGCTTTAGGGGAAGCACTAAGACATGGTGCCACTACATTAAGTAAAGGGAAGCTTATTATTTTAAGATTTGAATACCATGGACACTAAATTAAAAATGGCATAAGCTTATATACAGTGTACAAGACATCCATGTAATTCTCTAAGTGATCTTTTATTTATTGCTATATTAGGAAGACCAAAATCACAGCTAATGGGTTATCTTTAAACTTAAGACATTTACAGCAAATTGGAGGTGATAAGGGATATAAAATAGGGAGACTTGCAAGCAGGACACTATGTGCCTTCCAGCTGGTAATCAGCCTCTATGATACACTAGCAAAGGTTTTGAAAAGCAAAATAAAAAGTAATACTCTGGGCAAATCATTGCCACAGCTGTACCTCATAGATTGGTTAAAATGTAAGTAGTTAGGCACCCTTTGTACAAGGCAACATGGTTTAGGAACACAAGCTTTCCTTAAGACAGAGTGCAGCAGACAGTCAAGTTTATTATAAAAGAAAAGTAAGAAGCCATAAGAGGAAGGAGCTAAAATAGAGACAGTAAGTGTGAAAAAGAAAGAGAGACTGTGAGTGAGAGAGAGGGAGAGAGAGAAAGGGGAGTATGACAGGAAATACACGAGAGGAGAGAAGACAGAGGATGATCTAATTTAATTGAATTAACTTGCTAATCAGGTAAGTGGGATGTTCCTTCTCAGACATTTTTCAGCTGCAACCCAGGCCATATAGTCAAAATGTTTACTTATATAAGGATAACAGTTCAGATGGTCAATTATCATGTTCTGGGGGTGTGGAACTAAAAAAGGAAAAGCTGGTGAAAATCCATGAAGACACAGGGAAAGCATGTAAAACTTCTCTACGCAGACAGTAAATTGTGAGGCAGATGTAATGCCACTAAGCCACGATGTTATGTTAGTTGATTGCATATTGGAACACGGGTGTGGCAACACTGACATATCATTACATCCTCAGTATTCAGCATTTATGGAAGATAGCCAACAGGTACTCCAGATATTTGAAGTAGTGTACATTTTCATAATAATAGGATGCATGTCTTATTATGTTTACTCCTTCATTTGCCTGGTCTCAGCATTTTCAACAACATCTTACTAGATGAGTCCATGGATCAATATGAACAATTCTTTCAGTTGCGGAATGTCATATTAGGCTATGATTATAATAGCTATTTGCACCTGCTGACCACAGTTAATCTTATCGTCTGAGCAGGTAGAACACTAGCATTTACAGTACAAAAGGTTGGAGATCCCTTCCTCACTCTACATGGCTGGATAAGCAGTCCAGTAAAGTCACAGTAGTAAGGCATTAGAGTGGTGCTGTCCTTCAGATGAGACAATTAACTGAGTTCCCACCTACCACTGCTGGTAGTGGCTCTTATGAATGTTAAGAGATAAGATCCCATAACATGTAGAATTGTAGAGAAATGGATTATATTTTATTAAAATTCAACACCCAGTGCTATATTACAAGACATACAAACTAAAAATAAAATAAAAAACAGACTAAATATACATATTTTAACTCAAGAAAAGTAATATTTCTCTCCTATATCTGGAATGTATTTTCCATCATCCTTTTGCTTTCTTTCATTAATATCTGTAAAATTAATTTGTTGTGCCATACCAGTTGCAGTACAGGAGTTTGTTTAAACACATGAAAGTCTCACATAACAATATATATTAATACAAGTTTTAAAATCAATATTTCAGTTTCTGTTCCAGAGTTTTCTTCCAATTATCCTCATAACACTTGCAGATAAGAATTATGTCCATTCACTTCTGTGTTAGTTTTACTTCCATCTCTTTGCCAGTATATCTCTGCAATCCACCACTGTATAGCACTAAAAAATAAATTGGTTAGAACTGCCTCATCAACTAACATATACATAACTTGTTACCACCTATAAAATTATCCAGCATCCATCTGCCTGTCCAGCACTAAAAAGCATTCTACGCAACTATGTTCCTAGTTGGTCATTGCAATCCAATGACCAAAACTCTTGTCTACAAACCTATCAGTTCTGCTGGGCATAGTCTGTACTAGTACAAGATTGCAAAGGTCTGGAACTCATTTCCTGTATCCATCAGGTGTATACCCTCCCTCCCATCTTTCAAAACCACTCTGAAAGACTACCTAGCTAAAATCTGGCTCTGCTCTTGCTCAAAACTAGGATAAACTGTATCCCTAAATGTGAACAAGTACCTTTTCATGTTTTACACCTCCTTACTCTCCCTTCTTCACTTAATTCCTTACATCTGTCAAATTCTATTCCCTGACGTTCTTTCTAAATGTACCATAAGCCTGTTTTTCCCTCAACTCATCTTGCAATCCCTGTTTGAATTGGACTAACATACCTCTAATTTCTCTAAAACCTGCCTACTATTTCTCAAAATATTAAATGACATATAATGTGCATCCATTCTTAACTAATGTTTTTATATTATGTTTAATTTGTTAATTACTGCAGATGTTTTTACTCTATTTTTGAAAATTGCAAAAAATGTTTTGTAATAATTTGGAGATATTTTGCCTGGGCCTCTGCTGAAAATGGACTTCTACCCAATCGGATTTTCCCAGTAATCAAAAGTCAATGAATAAATAAATAAATATAAACTTGCAGTCTAACAAACTATACTTTAAGGTTTCATTTTAACCAACGCACCATTAATTTGCATATTCTTGTTTCCATCTTATATTCATTATCTTTTAATGTTAAAAACTTTAATCCTATTTTTTTCTGAAGCAAATTGCAGTTCCCTTCTATATAAATAAATAAGAAAACACCTGCTTGGGAGAGTGGCATAAAGGTTAAGGTGTTTACCTTGCTGACACAAAGTGCAGGGTTTGTTTCTCACATGGGGTAATTGGGTAAGCTTGAAATGATTCATAGACACAGTTATCCTTCAGTCCATCCCATTTATAATATCCCATTCATTTAGCTTATCGCAAAATGTAAGACCATATCATAATATCCATATACAACTTCTTCATTTTATTATTTCTGCATATTTTGTACTTCACATCCCATTTCTTTATTTTAATAAACCGCTCTTCTGCCCAAACTTTTATGTTCTTCTTTCCTTTCTACCCTTTATTGTATCTCCACTGTCTCTTATTACTCATTATCACTTTCACTCTCTCTCTTAATCTTGTATATCTTAATAGCCAAACAGATCAAAAAGACAACAGCATGAATTATTCAAATGCCAACACTTGAACATCTTAATAAGAATAATCATTCCTAACCCTTCTGCTCTAATACCCTTGTATACCATGTTCTTCTTTACAAGGACTAAGCTACACAATATTTCTCCAAAACCTAATCTCAGTACTTTTGCATCTGACTCCTTGTACTTGTACACTATAATGCATCTCTGGGATCATAAATACCTAAACTCAACCATTTATTCAAACTCCTTCCCTTCACATAATCTGCACCTTTGCATTATATTTAAATCTTAAATTTTCTCATAGTAAATTTACAGAGTTTAGGTGCATGGATTTTTTACCTCCTAAATAACTGTAAAATGTTCTAACAGTGCTTCTTAGATTTTGTATTTTCTCTTTTCACCTCCTCGCCTTTCCCTATATATAACTGTTCTCTTTTCCTTATTTAAAACCACCATCCCCCTCTTCTATGGTAGAACATACTCTCTCTACTGCTTTTGCATTGCATTTGAACCTCACAAACATGCACATGATCTGCATAAGCATATATTTCCCTATCACATCCTCTTCCATTACCCAAACTCATAGTCTACAAACATATTTATATAATAAATGTATAATGACAGCTTAACTTATTGCCCAAAATAAAACTTGTCCATGTCAACATAATTGACTAAAACTTTTCGACTTTCCCATTATACACATTCCTATATCATTAGTCCTCTTCACCTCCTTCTTTCCTCAATACCTCTGCACCAGACTCAAGGTAATATCACCAAATATCTTTTATCTTATCTGCTTTAAATAAGTACTCATATCACCATTTCTCACTGAATCAAATCTTTAATTAAAATACTTCACATATTTCTGATATTTACCTATGTTTTTCTTTACATTAATTTCCTACATAATATTTTTCATTCTATTTTAATCATTTTATTTTTATTTTATAAAACACCCTTTTCTTTGTTTAAAGTTACATTTATATTTATCAATGTGATTAATTCTGAGCACAACCACAGGGGCACAATTTGCACTATAAAACTACCATAATTCTGGATGAAACATCTGGTTACTCCAAGTCATAGGCAAGATTTAATAGATGAAATTTTATAGACATCTTAAAACCAAACAGTTTGATAAATTCCCATAGAAAAGGGGTGGACAACATTCCAAAGGTGAAGCACCTGGAACAAAAAGTCAGAAAACCTCATAAATCCAGATGCATCCTTGGAAACTTCAATATCTTAGAAGGGAAGGAAACTAGTGCCCTAACTTCTAAAAATGTTCTACAGGACCCAGAGTTCTTTCACAAGCATTAAATATGCTCACTAACAAATTAGTATTAATTTTGTACTCAAACCCCGAGAATGCTATAAAAGATCAAAAATATTTTCACTGTATTCTTCTGATTTTCTGTCAGTATTTGATTTGCAATTTTTGCACTGCATTTTCTGTAAAAGTGCATGCTAGTGTCTTGTGATACTTACAGCAGCAGTTTTGCGTTATATGTATTTGTTTGGGGCAAGTCAGTGGGTTGGGGAAGGGGTGGCAATAATTCTAACTATAATGTTAAAATGTGAGTGCAGCACAGGTCAGCTTAATCTGACTAACACCATTAAATCACAGGGATCAGATTTCTCACACTTGGACATTGAAATAAGATACAATTTGAAAAGAGAAATTAACTCAGCAATTTTTTCAAGCCTGATGTTCAAACTTTTGTTGTGGCAAAAGGAGTAAGCAGTGAGCTTAGAGAAAGACGGCAGCTGATGCAGGGTTTGAATCCAATTTACAGTATGGCATTGGAGGTTGGTGTACTGGATAAGGTGTTTACCTCACATACATAAGGTAAAGGGTTTGATTCTCACCTCTAGAAGGGAAATTAGCTAGACGTAAAAGGTCTCACAAGGGCAGCTAGCCTATTACTTGCCTATGTACCTATGAAGCTAATTGTTCCTTAAAATGCTGCAGCAGTGGTGGGTGCTAACAAAATCAAAGAAAGCAAATTTATGAAAAAGACAGTCTGATGTTGATAGGCATAATAGGCAAATTGTGGTACTATTGTAAGCTTGTGAAAACAGAGAGAGAGAGAGAGAGAGAGCATAGGAAATGACCCTCTTATCAAAGGGGTGTCTCTCTGTCCATATAAAATGACATCAGGGAGGCAAACTGCTTAACTAAAGAACAGAAGCAAGAGAACACCCTTTCAGACCATTTTAGATATAACAAATTAAAAATAATAAGTACTTACATTGATAGAGAGACATTAGTGATGCAGAAAATTCAAGATATGCTGAAAAACATTGACACTGATTATACATATCTCTTAAATGCTATAGCAGTTTATTTAGGAAATAAGTGTCTGTCAGTAAACACAAGACAATTTTTGCATTGCATCAAGATACCCATACTCACCAAACTAGCTACAGAGATAGTAAGAAAGTACATATCCATCATTACAGGTCCCTATAATATAAAGAATTGTTGATTTACACAAGCATCACTAATGTTGTGGATCATGATAAGCCTATACAATCTTTCTTACATGTATGTTTAAAAAAGATGACTAAAAGCAATCTGGTAAACATGATAATATATTATTATTAGTAGTATAAGTAGTAGTAGAAGTAGTATTGTTATTGTTATTTTTGTTAATGCTGCTGATAATATTGTCACTGAATTTTCTCTATGCTAAATGTCTTCCAGGACTTTTTACTTGCAGGCTGGGGAATTTAAAGCCTTATTTGCTTCATTACATTCACCTGGCCATCAGTGTTTACAGACGTACCCTAGGATTCATGAAGCTCGGCGCAAGTCCGGCGTAAGGCTTGCACCGGCCGTGTGGCGTATATATGGAGTAGTCGCATCATATGCATATTAATGAAGGCACGCAGTCGCCACAGCCACGTGCATAGGAACCATGTGCGAGTGCAAGGGGCGTATCGAAGTTGCGCAGGGAGGCATGTCAATGTCGGCTGTCGAGGAGCAACCTAAACTGCTGAATATTATATTCCGCCAGCAATAGTAATCGTACCTATCAGTGTCCGTGGAGACTGAAACGTATGCAAAGCAGAGTCCCTGCGAACAGAAAATGAAGAATCAAACACAAATGCACTGTAGGGAATAACGGGTCCCTACCCATGAACAAATGACATGAAAACCGTGTGTCCGTAGTCCAACGTAGTGTTGATAGCTATACCATGTGGATGTGAAACGTATCATATTTTAGCGCCCAGCCAGTAGGTACGTCCAGTCCAACGGAGAGGGTCACCAGCCGACCCATAATGTGAGGGAGGGAACATAGCTGTGCAGATGTGTCCATAACAAAATACACAAGGAGAAATGTAGATATATGTAGTGACCGTATGTCTGAATCATATCCCACAAGCCATGTAATAGTCACATACAAAATGTATGTCCGTATTTCACATACCAAATGTGATAGGAAATAGCATATGCATGTAAACGAAACAGAAGGAGCATATAAACAGCCATAACAATACAGACACATGTAGGCCGAAAGGAACAGTATGATCTGTACCATTGACCAAGATTACCACCTGTCCCACTTTGCGAGCGACAGTCCCTCTGTGGGCAGATGTGTCCTGACAAAAACATGTAAAACTGGCAAATGTCCAGAGAATATAGGACATAATTCTTCCATAGACGTCATGCAATAGTTGCATTAAACATATTTCACTGGACGTATATTACATAAATGTCATAACAAACAGAATAAGATACCGAAATGCTACAAGAATAAGCTTAGATATAGGCAAGAATTGTAAGTTCTATCTGCCGAACTGACCGTGAGTATGTGTCGGCCTGGAAAATATGCTGTGGTCATCGCAACTGTCACAGTAGGGTTGCCACCTTTACAACTGGCCAAAGTGGGACATGTTTGGTACAGACATCAGATTGTACAGGCCGACACATACCCGTGGCCAGTACAAAGGACAGAACATAACTGTTTTGCCTACAGAAAAGCGTATTCTTGTAGCATTTTAGTTGCTTATTCTGTTTCTCATAACAGTCAGGTATTTCAGATACAGAATTAACTGTTTAATGCAACTATCACATATAATATAAGAAATGAGTTTGTCCTAAAATCTCAGGACATTTGCCATGTTTACAATTACATGTCAGGAAACAACTGCCCAAAGAGGGACTGCCCCTCGCAAAGTGGGACAGGTGGTAACCCTATGTCACACTGTGGCCATTTCAAAAGGTGGCAACACAACCGTCTACTGTGGGGAGGCATTGTCCACAACAGTCGGACATGTGTAAGGAATAGCTTGGACATAGGAAAAGGTGCCATCCTACCAATGAGTAGAACAGGCTGGCAAAATCCGGAAGGCAGCTGTATAATCCGAACGTGTATGTGACACAGTCGAATGGGTAGTACCTGGATACACCAACCAAGTAATGAAAGTGAAGTAAGGGCGTGTACCTATGTGCGTGAGGTATAGCATGTGGAAAGCAAACATGGCAGGGTAGTCCACACAACCATAAAGGTACCTGACACATGTAGGGTAGTCAATGTGTAACTCTGGCCATGTCATGGGCCAACAACCAAAGTAGTGCTCTATGGGGTGTGAGGAATTCATGTGTGAGGGGTGGGTGTTTAATGGTAAATTCCTCAAAGGCGATACATGTGTTGTATGCAGAAAAGGTGAACCGGAGGTGTATGAGGGCACAGCGGGTGAAGTGGAAAGAAACACAACCTCATGTAGAAACAGCTACAAGACAAGCAGTCAGGCCATAGTGTAGAACACAATCCCACAAACATATGAATATGGAAATGTGCGAGACAAATGTATAGATACGGCACCGTCACATACCCACAGATGGGTCCTGATGGAACTGGCCATAACAAATGCAACACACCTGGATGCATAATAGCCTACCCAGCATACCCTCCACAACACACAACCTGCCACCATACCAGAACGTCCACCAAATCCAGCCATACTTGGTCCACTAGTTTGTTGCAGAAACAGCTACACACAGTAACCCTTACGCATATGTAGTAGGTATTGTCACCCTAGGCAGTGTCAGGATTGCAAATCATGTATCCCCGACAGGTAAAACCCCCTGCACGTTTTTGTGAAGCCACAAAAATCTTCGGTATCTAACTTGTTTTGGTCTTGTCCAATTTTTGGGATATCCCTCATGGGATGACCAACTTGTGTAAATAGTAGAATGGGTATGACGACATGATGTCCAATCCAGTAGATATCTGCACACAAGTCAGAATGTGCAGTGGAGGTCCATGACACTGTCCAGCCCTAAGTGGGTATGCATAACCTACCACCCAGGATAAAATACCTTCCCGTGACGCACGTGTCCAGACACGAATAGGAGGGAGAATATAATGCACACATTTGCAAAGTGGAAAACGGTATGAGGGTGAGGAAGACACTGACATAAACAGGTCAACCCTGATCAAGTGTGAGGGACACTGACTGTGTGCAGTCGTGACTGACCATACTTGTCAACCTGTGTGAGCAAGATATCTGGACAGACCTGTGAATATAAGTGAGACAAAGCTCCAAAAACAGGGACAATCTGTAAAAATAGCTCTTAGAAACATAGAATTTGATAGAATAACAGTTTGCACATTGGCATTAATGTCTGGAGTATGAAGTCTGAAACCCAAATGTCTGTCAGCACATTCCAACTGCAGTCTTTAATGCTGAGCTACTGCTGTGCCAGAACACAACAGCATATTACAGAGGTCCATGCCATACCACCCAACTGTCCAGATATTCGCAGAATGACTAGCGTCACCACCTGTCCCACTTTGCGAGTAACAGTCCCTCTGTAGGCAGTTGTGTCCTGTGAAAAAAATCAAGACATAGAAAATGTCCTGAGAGTTAAGGACAATGTTATTTCCTAATTTACTTTAATAGTCGCATAAAACAGTTATTTTATATATGAATCCTCAATATGTTATGTGAAGTAGCATAAGCAATTCAAATGTTAATAGAATAAGCTATTATATGTACAAAATAGGTTAAAGTTTTGTACTATGCAAAGCTGTAGGTATGTTTTGTCCTGGAAAATCTGACATCTCTACAGAACATGTCCCACTTTGGGCAGTCGAAAAGGTGGCAACCCTAAGAATGACCACAGGTTTGCCCCATAGTGTTGGTGTGTGCCTCCGACAATCTGCACCAGTGTGGTAAATAGCTGAGGAATGATGTCACTAAATAATGAGAAATATCCTGAGTATAAGACTCCACAACCTGCAGAAAAGTCATGCTAATGCAAAACCTAGCATTCTATCAATGTTCTAAGCTTGTAAGAGCAATCATTAAAATGTGTCCCTAATTGTCCCCCCATCGTGTAGGTTTTGCACAGGTTCGGTGCTCTAAGAGGTTGAGAGGTATGGTCCATACATATTTACAGGAACAGCCCTTCACACTTGTGTAATGTACAACTGCATACCTGTAGTCACTTCATGTCCAAAAATAATAATCCCCGTATGACTGTATACAGGTAATAGTCAAATGTGAATGGGAACACTCCTCACCAAGCAGTATGGACTGTAGCAACCCCACCCATAATATGTGATGCCAACAGAATAAGCTGCTGACAGGTGCCCAAACACGTGTCTATAAACACAGGTAAAACTTCAAAATAGGGAGATACTCCCTGTCCATATGCTTCATCTGACATTTGAACTCAGCCAGGGAAGTTCCATTCACCAGGTGGACAAGCCTAAACCCAGATCACTACATGAACACCCTGACAATCAAAGACCTGTATGTGGCTGGACTATATGCCTTGGTGTTCTGCATATCCTCAGAGTGATTAACAATGTAGCCGGAGTCCACAGCAGTAGGCAATAGGGAATGTGTAATATGTAGTACCGCCTTTTTCCCAGCAGGAGAATGGATGCCTGTGGTGTAGGTGAAGTGGTGAGGTGTATGTTGATGTAGCTAAGTACTATGGGTATGCATATCAATGAGGGAGAACACCAATAGAATAGTGGTTCCGGTATCCGGCCAATGTGAATGTAGTCCCAGTTGACCTACGACCACTGCACATATAACTTGAAAGTGTAATGAAAGCGTTCGTGCTGTACACACATTTAAATATGTAAAGGTGAACGTGTGTTTCCCAGTAGTCTGTAAACTGGAATACATATATGTAACTGTTATGGTCAGAATTATGAAAGTTCATGGAAGCACAATTATCTATGAAACATATGTAACCCACAATAAGGCTATGCAAGTGCGCCTGCGCGTGTGTAATCCACTCACAGAATAGAAAATGAATGGTGTTTTCCCCACATTCTATGTACATGGCTCATACCTGTTAACCCCGTAAAGTACGAAACCGGACAAAGCCATGACAACAACTGGTACAAATAGGGACAATCCCCAGATATTGCCCTAACAAACATAGAAAGTGGATAGAATAACGGGTGTGTCACTAGCATGGATTCTCTGAAGGGTATGAAGTCGTAACCCGAAATGTTTGTCATTATTTACCAATGTCAGTCTTTAATGATGTGCCACTAACTTGCCAGATAGACACAAGGTTATGAAAAATGGACCAAAGATAAGAGGCAAACAGCTGTACATGCAGTGGAAATCTGTACAGTTTAAAGGTATGATATGGAGATATATATACACATATATCCACAGACATAATCCAAAGCAAATTATGAGATGAGGAATGTACAGACATATGTATATATGTACATATATATATCTATACAAACACCATACATGAATAGATATATATACACAACAAACATATGCCCCTGTACATATAACACATGTACATAAATAGGTCACGGTATAGCTAATATGGATAGACAGACAGACATGCATGAAAGGAGAATACACCGATGGTTTCCAAACCATTGCCCGGAATGTACCAGTGTGACAGGGCCTGCAAGTTCTACACATTAAACATGAATATAGGTGTCCTTTGCAGGACCCCAAAAATTGATCCTGTATGAAGTGCGAACCATCATTGATGTGAAAGACATCACAGCTGCAACTACGATATAGCTGTACATGCAACAGTAGCAGGTGCAAGGGTAATAACACATGGGTCGATTGAATGTATGACATACAAGCTGATATCCGCAGAGTGGGGGGTGCTCAGAAGTGTCCTCACACTTTATTATCGCTCACATTAAACAAGACTGTGGAGGTGTGTCAGGTATGGGAATCATGGGTATGCAGAATTGGGCTAAGGTGTTGGTTGGCACAGATCTATTAGGTACGCCCCATGGGAGTGATCAATATACCTATGTGGATATAGCACACACCTATATTCTCCAAAAAGGTGCAACCTATCTACTGGATATTGTGTAAACCATTGGGGGAAGATGTAGGGACCTATATCAGTGTCATGTAGGTGATTATCATGGATGGACATGCGTACGACCAAGATGGTAACCATACCTGCCAGAATGTCAGAATAAGACAGCTGGACTAAGGCATAGTACATGACAGACAAATAGGGACTATATTAAATATACCTCAGACAAAGTCAGACAGTTGATAGAATAATTGCATAGTCAGGAATACGAATGTTATGAGAGTTAGTAATCATGAAATAGAAATGTCAGTCATGATTACCTAACCGCACAGTCCGTCATGGCTTGCCAGCAATCTACCAGAAAGGCACATTATCATGACAAATGTAACAGAATCATAGGTCAAACCCCAGGGCGTATACCCATAATGTGTATAGGTGAGAGGTATGAAGGTAACCTGTCCTAATGAAATGTACAGGACTAGTGATACTAGGTGGACAGGTGAGAAGAAAGACATCAGGACAAATGACAAAACATGTACAAGTCATAAGCATGTTTGTCCACAAATGTGAATTGCAACGTATGGCCAGTGAAAGTCAATGTGGAAGGTTAATAGACTCAAAAGACATGTGTCCCTCAGGGTGTCATACAGTGTCACCGATACAGTGTCCAGTCCCCCATACTTGTACGTGAGCTCTGCCACTGATGGAAAGTGCAAATACCGGCATACACATAAAGCACATGATGGAATAATTAGCGTGGATAAGCACCTGTTGGCCTGTGTGAGGAATATAACCCTGTGGGTGGGTGTGTCCTGCAATAGGAATGTAATGGTAACTGGCCCGTGATGGCCCCATGTATTGTGTGTATTGGCGTAAGGAAATTGATGTCCAGTATCAGAAACATACCTCGCAACTGTACGAATGTGCAGATGTATGCCTCATATGTGTGATGTGTTCCTCTCACAATCTGTACCTGTCTGCCAAATACCTGAGAACGGACGTCATTAAATAATGATAAACATATGTGTTTAAGACCCCAAATCCCTCAGAAAGGTCATATTAATGCAAAACCTATAATACTGTCAACTATCTACGTTTGTAAGAGCAATATGTAGAATCTGCCCCTATCTGTCCCCCCATCATGTTAGGCTTTGTACAGATGTTTTGCACTAGGAGGTTGATAGGTATGATCAGAAACAGATACATGTCTGAGGAAACAGCATTATCGACTGCAAGATAACTCAGAAGGTATGAAAAGTGCTGCAGTAGTAAATTCATCCGCAGGTATGGGATGACATGTCAAATGACACAGCAGTCTACAGGAAGTACCTATAGGGTGTCACCTTTACCAATGATGACAGTAGGACATACCCACAGCCATGCATACACCACAAATAGACATAGCATACAGCAAAGCCTAGGCCATGATACACAAAGCCTCCAGCATGTATGGATTTAGTGAGAGTAGAGCAAGGAAAGATGACTGCCAGAATATTCAGCAAACACCCGTAGGGGTGTGCAAGACCACCCGTAACATGAACATTGCACGGACAATGTTGGGATTTGCAACATACCCCATTTGTATGTGTAAGTTATGCAAATGATGTAATTACGTGATACATGAAACAGTAAGCTGTCCATGCAAGAGCAGAGTTATGTGCAGAAATGTACCCGGATGTTATGCGACTAATGTTTTGCACGTTGCTAAACGGAGCAATGACAGCTGCAAATACAGTATGAATACAGTCGAAGAAGCATGCCAATGTCCAAGTCCAAGGCCAGTGGCTGCTTTGTCCATTGGATATCAATGAACCAGTAGTTGTCCTCCCCCGATCCCTGGTGTGGAAGCTTAGCACAGCGCCACGTGAACGCACTGTGCTTCAAAACAAGACATATGGATAATATACATACAAAATGTAGGTTTAGTTAGAAGTTAGTACACCATGCAGATGAATGGCAAGCTGGAGACAACATGGCTTCTGCGTACTGGTACTTATGTGTGGAAGCGCTCTGTCAGAGATGTAACGAAGCATTTGTAGGCAATGTGAGGCAAGTGAGGCTGAGGATAGTGAATCACAACATGTCATGCCATATGGGCCAAGCCTCTACAGTGTAGTGTAGGTTAGGGGACTATTAGAGTAGAAGATAGGTGACAACATGAGTGTGTATGTATAAAACACTGTAACCTCACTTGAGCAGTGTCACATGTGTGCTGTCAGTACTCAGTGGAAGAGGCGTGTCATGAGCTATCCTAGGGAACATCAGGAGACTGACTGCGTACGCCATGGATACCACCGATGTGACCTGCAAACCTGCCCACAGTGTGTCTGCGACCATGCGCGCCAGTAAGCCTGAGTAAGCATGTGTGCGCGCATGTTAGCCCGTGTGCACGTGTAGAGTGTGGAAGAACGAGTAAGCTAGTGTACGAATGGTGAAGCCAGTGTAATGTTGTGTATGTGTTTGTAAGCATGTATACATGTGTACTACACACATCACACACGTACTGCACACACAGACACACATGCTGCCAATACTACACACATCAGTGAAATGGCACATGGATGGAGACTACATCATCAGAAGTAACAGTGCTGTAAACTATGCTACAGTGATGGTCATAGCTGCAATGCATCATGCCTGCTGAAGTACACCTGGAAGTAACACACTGTGTGTTAACAGAATGCTAACATCAATACAGTGGAAAAAAGCTGCCATGTGCAGCAGCACCAGGTTAGTCAGATCCTGCATCAATGTTATCACAGGTGGTGGCACAGGCGACATCATATACACAGGGTGTGGTGTTAACATGTCCAGAGCTCTCATAGAGCCATCCAATGTACACGTAGGTGTGTTTGTGTGAGAGACGACGGTTATTGCATGGCCCAATGGTGGTGCAATGGGTGTGTGTATGTGATAGCCGTAGCTGTTTGTGGTAAGTGTGTGTGTCTGCATATAAACAGGTACAGTATGTGTCAGCCATATACAGGAGGTTGTGGGATAGTCACAGACCGTACCTGCCAGGCTGTAGAGATCCCCATTACTGGCCATGGACACCCCTCCATGCATCCAAACCAACCCAGTCCTGCACCTGTCAATGTCTACACATACAGTCTTGGGATCTGTACCACAACCTGTGGATAAACGTGCATCTGTAATGTTAACCTGGGGTGGATAGAATTGACAGTTACTACAGACGGATATGAGCCATACTCACACTCCAATGTAATAACCACTGCTGACTGTTGACGAGATCTGCATACGACCAGTCAAATGTGCTGCACTAACATTATTTCCAATGCCTGTGTAATACCCAGCAACACAATAACCGGTCACTACACATGTATAATCCATGATCACTACAGCACACAGTATGTGCACTATCACAGAGCCATAGCAGATGCACATACATACAAAGCGCTCATGTACAGACAATGCAGGACAGTCAAGAGTGATAATCCCAACATACATATCTATATACAATATACATTATACATATATATATATATATATATATATATATATATATATATATACATATAGCTATATACATACATATATATATATATATATATATATATATATATATACATATATATATATATATGTAGATAGATACATACACACACACACACACACACACACACACACACACACACACACACACACACACACACACACACACACACGTGGCAGGGTTGGGAGCAGAACATAAACATAAGCACTGTACCACACAACAGCATTACGCAGTTACAAAACACGCTACCGTGATCAGTGGATCACATGATTCACACAGGCACACGTCTAGCCTGCAGACAGCAGCATCAAAGGCAAAGACGCCGCACGGATGTTATGGAGAGTGAATAATGTAAAAGCAATGTACTGTTGTCATGCAGCTGGAAACACACACACACACACACACACACACACACACTTGGCAGGGCTGGGAGTCAAACATACACCGAACTACCCTAACACACTACAGCATGACGCATTTACAGAACGTGCTACCAAGATTACTAAGCACAGCAGTCCCAGAGGCAGACATCAGGGTGCGTGTCATCATCTGCAAAGGCAAAGACGTCGGTAGGAAACTGCTGTGGTGTGTGGCATCTAAAAGCAAGACTGAGTCCCCAGGCGGACGGGAGCATGCATGCAAACACACACACACACACACACACACACACACACACACACACACACACACACACACACACATCTGGCAGGGCTGGAAGTCGAACATACACCTAACTACCCTAACACACTACAGCATGACGCATTTATAGAATGCGCTACCGAGATTACTAAGCACAGCAGTCCCAGAGGCAGACATCTAGGTGCGTGTCATCATCCGCAAAGGCAAAGACGTCAGTAGGAAACTGCTGTGGTGTGCGGCGTCTAAATGCAAGACTGAGTCCCCAGGCGGACGGGAGCATGCGTCCAAACACACACACACACACACACACACACACACTTGGCAGGGCTGGGAGTTGAACATACACCAAACTACCCTAGCACACTACAGCATGATGCATTTACAGAACGCGCTACCAAGATTACTAAGCACAGCAGTCCCAGAGGCAGACATCTAGGTGCATGTCATCATCCGCAAAGGCAAAGACATCGGTAGGAAGCTGCTGTGGTGTGCGGTGTCTAAAAGTAAGACTGAGTCCCCGGGTGGATGGGAGTATGCGCGCAAAGACACACACACACACACACACACACACACACACACACACACACACACACACACTTGGCAGGGCTGGGAGTCGAACATACACCTAACTACCCTAACACACTACAGCATGATGCATTTACAGAATGTGCTACTGAGATTACTAAGCACAGCAGTCCCAGAGGCAGACATCTAGGTGAGTGTCATCATCCGCAAAGGCAAAGACATCGGTAGGTAACTGCTGTGGTTTGCGGCATCTAAAAACAAGACTGCGTCCCCAGGTGGATGGGAGCATGCACACAAACACACACACACACACACACACACACACACACACACACACACACACACACAGACACACACACACACACACACACACACACACACACACTTGGCAGGGCTGGGAGTCGAACATACACCTAACTACCCTAACACACTACAGCATGACGCATTTACAGAATGCGCTACCGAGATTACTAAGCACAGCAGTCCCAGAGGCAGACATCTAGGCGTGTGTCATCATCCGCACTGACAAGGATGCCGACAGGAATTGTATAGAAAGTGATCAGTCTGAAAGCATACAGACATATTACTGTCCCACGGTACACGTAGACAAACACACGGCAGTGGTGTGATCATGGCAATGTAAGATGTACGGTGCACCACGACAACATGACATAGTCATGGGATGCCCACAGACAGTACACCCTTCAAGATAGTCGACCAGTGTGTACTCCGTAGGCATCCATCGTGATGTTGAAAATGGACATCTGTTGGCTGGATGACCACCATGGCTATACAGGATGTCAATGGCCATGCACAGAAGGACATCACTGACACAAGGTGTCACTGGGCATGGCCACGCGCTTAGTAATACACGTCTGTTCGGACTGTACTGCGTGTCGATCTACACAATGGCGTACTGGGCATGCTCACACACTTAGCAATTGCAAAGGGCCGTCTTGCATGTGGACGGAGTCTCAACTCACAAGGGTTCAGTTGGGACTGTCATGTGTGTCGATCTACACAACAGCATACTGGGCATGCTCACACACTTAGCAGTTGCAAAGAGCCGTCTTGCATGGGGATGGAGTCTCAACTCACAAAGGTTCAGTTGGGACTGTCATGTGTGTCCATCTGCACAACAGCATACTGGGCATGCTCACACAGCAGTTGCAAAGGGCCGTCTTGCATGCAGACACGGAAGGGCACAGTAAGGCATAACTGTCCCCATGCACAGAGCGGTCACACATATGCAGTGACCAGCACACGCTCAGCTGCCATCACTGCTGTCACAGGTGCAGATCCCAGATGTACACACCGCAGTCTACACTGTAGCCCCTGAGACATCACTATGTCGTTGCTGCAGCAGTACACAGCCATACATTACCACAACATCATGTGACACATGACCAGTGGACTGTACAGAGGTCTACAGCAACTGTGCAGGGTACACATGTAATGACAGGGTTCCAACAGGTGTTATGTATTGCAAGTATACCACTATACATGACCAGGTCAGCTCAAGACATACCAAGGGCCCCGGGTGGTACACAGCTGTGACACATGAGTGTTGCTGTACACCAACGAACATGCATGTTTGGATATGTCAAACATGTGATTGTAGTAGATGTGTGCATGGACCACACACAACACATATGTACATAGCTAAGCCTTTGCTGTCCCCTGTGCAGAACAGTGGCCTAAGCAATCATACGCACGCAAATGGAAGGTGGCTCCATGTCTGTTGAATGCTCACAGTACAGGAGGTAGCAATGTCAGAGGACACATTCCCCTGTAGTAGTCACCCATGACACCCATGATATCATACCACAGTCCATGTGTCATGTATGTCAACACACATGTTCACCAATAGCAATGCATACAAACATGGCTACAGGAGACACATGTAGGACCAAAAAAAATGTACAATCTGTACTGTGCATGCAGCAACCATGCATGTGCAGTGGCCGATGTCCGTACCACAGCTGTGCCCAACTACAACATGCAATCGCAATGCAGCCCCATCATTGACACCTGTATATGGTGACATACAGACAGTACAGTTGGTTGTACATCCAGTATGGAGGGATCTGTGTACATAATGTGGTTATCCACCTGTGTAGATGTATGTGTGCCAGGGATGGCTCACAGGTGTGTCACACGCCACCCTACCATACCATGTGCAAACAGTACGCTATGTCACTGTTACTTGATGGTGATGACTTAACACATACACAGCGGTCAGTTGTAGCCAACTGTATGTCACGTGACACCTGTATCACTGACATCCACCCGTGTGCACATAGCCACACAATTGCCAGACATAGCGTTGGTGCACATACTGCGGATAGTACCACTGGATGTCTATCAAACAGATCATCTTATAGCAGGTGTATCATTCCCAGCACTGTCATGTGTGTCCGCTTGTGTGACCACACATGCCACATATGATGGGAACTACGTCCAAGATGTAACACATCCCTGTACACTGTTGTACAGATCTGTACATACTGCAGTGTGGAAAGCATGAGGTTGGCAGATGTGGTGCATCACACACATCGGCTATCCATACACACATATCTGGTCACCACAGTGTGTCTGTGTATGTATGTATGTATGGCTGTCTGGTGCTTGGTGTGAGGGTGTATGCTACCATACTGTGGAAGAGGATCACTAACCCCTCATGGTGATGCAGTCTACTACTCTGTCGCTGCCATCAGTCCAAGCCATACTGGCTACCTGTGCATGTCCCTTCTCTGTGCCATGTGGTGTGGGTGCAAAGTACTGCTAGGGTGATGGCAACATAGGCAGGGGTCCACACATGAACACTATGGGGTGTGTTATAGTGCTGTTGACCCCGTGAATGTGGCCATGTACCTGTACTGTGACAGGGTATTACTGCTACACAGTGTGGCCTCATGCTATCAGGTGGCCTCTAACGTCATCATTGGCCTGACCACTGTGTACAACCCCTGCACCTTGTCAACATATCTGTAATGTTTCCGGGTATGTATGTCACATCTCTGTCTGCTGTAGCCTGTTCAACTGACCACATGCTTCAGGTGCAGTATATGTGTGGACATCTGTGTCATGTTCGGACATCTGTGTCATGCCCGACTGTCCAACAGTCGGGTTGAGGGTGCGCTAAGCATGCTGATATTGCCATACATGCCTGTGAGTACTCCACAGTTACACTCGGGGGACTGCAAACACTGCTACCTGTAGGCACATGCCAGTACACCATAGGAGGGAACCAGGGCAATACCAACATGCTGTTACTGTTGTAACCGAGACACATACTGTGATAATATCACAATGCATGCTGCACCTGGACTACATGGTATGACTGGTGCATGTTGACAGTACACCACTGATGTCACATACACATCTCTCAGTATTCACACACGCCCAATGCAACATACACATCCCTCAATATGCATACACAAGTAATGTGAGATACACCTCTCACATCTCAGTATTCACACACGACCAATACAACATTCACATCCCGCAATATGCAAACACAAGTAATGTTAGATACACCTCTCTAGTCTGTTCACCATGTGCATCAGACCATATGAGCATATCCCTGCACTGATGGTGTGGATGACAGGGATGTGGCACAAGCTTCATCATATGCACAGGGTGATACTGTTTGCCAGGGGCATAGGCTGCACCAATGGATGACATCATGTGTGCGGGTAAGGGCCAGTGATTTGAATGAACATGTCTGTTCTGTATGTATGTGGGTGTTGTGGAGCCCTACAGTTGTGTTCGCTGTGTGCGTGTATGTGTGCACACAGTTCTGTCATTTGTGAGGCCTACACAAGGGTATTATGGACAGCTCCAGAATGTACAGACCAGGTTGTACAGCTCACTGTGACCGGACATGGCCACGTGTCCTGTGCCTGCCAGGGGTTGCATGGGCACTACCAGTCAGAGGTACAGAATGGCTACTGTCCAACGACACAGGGCCACTGGAACTGTGTCCCCGCCGGGAACATCCAGGGCCACGTCCACGTGGCCTGCTGTGACCTGGTGTGGACATTGCAGAACCAGCTGCACTGCTACTGCTACCGACACTATGGAAGTGGCCATGTGAGGTGGCACGCTTGCGTTGACCTGCACTAGGTGGTGTAGCTGGCATACATCCATATGTCCTATGCCTCACCCCTACCAGATGTTCCAGCACAGACAGCTGACACTCATGGATTGCCATGCCACGGTCGAGGATTCTGACCATGTCACCCAATTGCCTGTCCAGAACATCAGCAAGCTGCTGTTGAGCACCTGCCAATGCCTGGATGTTGTTGTTTAGGTTACTGATAGCAGCCCTCTGCAGCCTCTGCCCTTCTCTGTTCTGCCTTTCGGCATGTGCCTGTGCTGCCATTACAGTCTGGAACATGTGTCTGGTGATCCCAGCTGCTGCACTATGTCCTGCAGGTGCATGTCTGACAGAGGTCCTCCTACGAGCAGCACCAGCCACATGCCTGTGTGGCACATCTGCAGTCAATATACTACCACCATGGTGTGGAGACACACCTTCTGTAGCCACCACACATTCCTGTTCAATGCTAACAAACGATGACTGTCCTTCCTCTATGGCCACTGTAGATGCGGTATGTGTTGGCAGCTGAACTGTGTGCGGGGAAGAGGGGGACATAGCTGGGATGGCAACCGTTGGCACAGATTCTGCCCCTGACATCCCTGCCTGTACCTCATGCATATGTTCATCACTGCTAGCATCTGTGGGGACACTATCAGATGGACCACAGAAGGGTAACGCACCTACATCACCTGTGAATGCAAAAAAATACTCTACATTACAATAGACACACCGACGCACACACACACACACACACACACACACACACACACACACACACACACACACACACACACACACACACACACACACACACACACACACACACACACAAAACGATACACACCGACACACGCACACACCAACACACACACACACACACACCGACACACACACACACCGACACATACACACTGACACACAGACACACACACCGACACACAGACATACACACTGACACACCATGCATGCGAGATGACAGATGGCATGCAGCATGCTTGTGATACAGCTGACAGCATGCAGCTCAGACATCAATAGTGTTTGTAAGCATACCCCCTGGAATGCACACTACAGCAGGCAGGTGTCATATCATTATCCATGCAATTCACATGATCATGGTAGTATGCATGCATCCCCGTGATACACCATGTGGACCAGAACAGGATAACAGTACACATGGCTGACGTGACCTTGACATGTAATCTGCTGACATGTTCATTAACATGCATGCATGCCTGACACAATGGTGTTGTGACACATGTACAGCATCGTACTGGGAATCACATTGCGGTGTTGTCCATATGCCCTACAGATAGAATGCATGTTGAGCAAATGTGCATGGGCATGATATGGGACTGGGCTGTCTACATTGCTGTACAGTGTGATGTACAGGCACTGTGCCATTGCATGGCATCATGAGGTGTCTATATTGCTAAACAGTGCATGTTATGTACACATTGCATATCCAGAACTGCATGCATACCCATGACATACCTGTGGATTGTGACCTATCACACAGTGACTAACACAGTGTCCATACTGTTGACCACAGCCTAGCTGTTTCCTAATGGGTACGGGGGTATTACCCTACTGGTGTCATTGCTGATATCATCCACCAGAATGTGCACATATGTCACACACATCACACACACAGCCCATTCTGTATGTTGTTCACAACACTGTGACAACCATTGCCCATAGGTCATGGCCATTCACATCATCACATACACAGATGGCTGACATTTGTCTGTGTGGTATGGGCTACAATGTGGGTGGGATACAACACATTAACCCTGGTTTACTGTAGTTGACACTGTGTGATATGCACATGTCAATGTAGCACCTTTGGTAGTTGTGAGTCTGTCAACAGGCCACTAGTAGAACACTCCTGTGACATACACAGGCATCTGTAGTTGAACATCTGTACTGTCTTGTACATCTGTACTGCTAGCATCTACATTGATAATGGTTCATGAACCTGCAGACCATACCTGGCAGTGTTCTGATGCGGTGCCACCAATCATGACTGTTGTCAACACATGTGGGTTGATAGTATACAACACCCTATCTGTAATGTGTGGGCATGCTCAGCACTTGTTCAGAGCTTCTTGGCACGTTATGAGCTACTGCTTAGTTTAGCACCCATTTCACACCAGTCCTCACAGGTACACTGTCTGTCCATACATTTCCAGCTTGATAACTGTACAACAGCTGCCGTACACACATCACTCACATACCTCATGAGACATGGTGGTTTTTACGGCCTGTCCACCTGCCACGTACCACTTATATACAGGCATTTCCAACTGGCACGTACCAGTGCTATTGCCTGTCACTATGATGACTATGTTGTACATGTGGCAATAGACCTATTCTCATGTCCACAGTCAATGCACACCTCCCAACATACAACAGTACAGCCTGTGGGGGATGCACATATGCAGCCCTGCTGGGGGGTTATACTGTCACCAACCCTGACTGCACCTGACAGTCATGTGGGGTTGTGCAACATTGGCAACGCACCCCACACATCGCATGGTCCCACATGATCCCCACCACAGGCCACACATACGGAGATATCTTGTACAGTACCCCTCCATACTCTGTGTGGGCACCGACAACAGCCCGCATCACCAAACACAACCACACCAACCTGTAGTTCACAGACACGTGTGCCCATCACATACAGCCAATAGGGTGTCAGAATATACTCAACACACCTGTCTTAGGTGACTGTCAGCAGTCACACTGCTGTTCCACTCAGCAGGCTACACAAGGCGATAGTCACTTACATCCTGCTGTCCAGTAACTGGTTCTGCAACATAACCTATGCACACATGCCACAAGTCAGCAGGTACGGTGTGACTCCCCTTCCATGTTTGTGTGACAGATGTTGTCACTCAGGGCACAGACTACGTGTGCAGGGACATGCAATAAACCACCAGTGTTGTCGCCCTGCTGGTATGGTCCACGCCCTGGGAAGCATTTTGCATTCATCCGGACCTGTTACCACTGTACTACAAATGACTGTGTCACTCCCAACAGTTGTCCTTGCTTCTGCTGTCATTTCACAGGCATCTAGTATACGTCCACTTTGACAGACCCGGCCAAACAACATGATGCTGTGGCACAGTTGACCTGCACCTGTTAGCCCTGGGAGTATGGATCACATGTTGGTCTCTTGCTGCTTTTATACTGCCTGCCTTGCACAGTGCCCAATAACAGTCACCACCAGAATGGGAGCAGGCTAGCGAAGCATGTGGTTATGTCACACAATGCTTGACATCATCGTCTGTGATGCACGCAGGCAAGGAACACCTGATACTGCACCACTGCAATATCTCTGCAGTGACTGGGACCTACCTCTTGGCTCTGCAGAGCACACCTGCAATGACTGGGCATAGACAGACCGTACCTTTCAGGTGCGTACCTGGACTGGCACACCCACAGCTGAGGTGTCCCCATATTCCACTATGTTGTACACACATCCCGGCTGGTTACTTCGCACAATGCATCACAGGTGCTCCATGTGCATATGACTGTCTCCGGAACTACTGTTGCTACTAATGTGAGACTGACAGTAACCCACACCTAATTGTGATAGCCGCACATGTACTGACACATTAGGCATACACTGTGCATGAGTCATAACCTCCGCTCAGCTGGTTTGACCCATACACCACCTCCAAGACCAACAGTATCCTTGACATGGACACTACCAACATGTGACTGCTGTTCGACACCTGCGGTTGTCCCCTCATTGGTGGAATCCAAACATCTGCTACCCACCCTTGTTAGCCACATACTGGCACCACACACTTCATGGCATACACAGTAGATGAGTACTACAACATCAACTACAGATGTCATATGAAAGCGGTAGTTGTTGTCGTGACACACGTGCAGGTGGACAATGCACATGCAAATGCTGAGACATACCCCAGTGCACTTCAATAGCACGTACACGACAATGTGATTCATGCTATTCCACACAGAGCCATGCAGGTACACACCAGAATACAGACGACACTCTGGGGGGTGCAGTCCCATGGACATACTTTACAACAACAGGTGGGGGCTGTTACACAGTGGTGCACATTCCCATGGGTGGGGTGACTCGCTGGTCAGCCACGGTAGGGCCACAGCATCCCATATCATATACACCATAACTAGCTACATACACATTACTGCGACACATTCCGAGATGTACCACAGGGCATTTTGGTGGTATGTCAGTAGTCGTATGCAATACCCACATCTGCTCACACATACAACTGTCACTCTGGAACATGACAGTAACAGGTGATGTTGGCAACATCCTGTCTGATGGCTTCATTGCTAACATTGCACCCTCTCACTCCCTGCAGGACCACATTCCTTGCAGGTACATTGCGGTGTATCTGCAGTCACACCTACACAGTACTGACCTGCACTCTATATGTCCTAGGACACAGGCCCCTTGTCACCCTGCAATATCCCAGGCTGTGATGTCCACAGAACTCTGAACAGCATTCTCCCCACTGGGACACCATATTCAATAATAGCCTTGTACCAGACATTGTGGCCCCTGACTGGCACACAGCGACTGTAACACTCCTCACAGGTGGTGCCACACTGCACGACTGGGACTATTGCCCTACACACCTCACTGGTCTGTTATGCACGGCTATATGTACATAATCATGGACATCATTCGTCGAGTCTCTGTTGTGCCCCGGTCCTTTGATGCCAGCTGGGTTGGTCTTGTTGGGGCCACAGCATGCCTCCTACACCTGTTGAACACCTTTCCTACAGTCGCCAGAGTTGTTGATGATGACACGGGTGTCCACACAGCCTGCATTGTCCTCTCACTGCCATTCAGCACCGTTCTCCATTCTGGTGTTGACTACATACACATCCACCTGCACATCACAACATATGTCTCTGGATGTTATGCAATGTGGCTAATGGACGGGACACACACACTGAGAGTGGCATACCAAATCACATACTGCAATCCAGTTACACTTGGCTTACCACAGTCCTCAGTCATGGGGCCCTCATGTTCGGTATATGCTTCCCTGAGGTACAGGCTACCACTGAGGTGACTTCCCTGCCTAGCTTTACAGACCACTGCATACCCAGCGCCGTTGTTGCTCCACCAGCTGATACAGACCCCATCCATACGGGTTTCCCTGTGACAGATACCAATATGAACATCATGGCCTCTACCTGCATGACACTTGGTGTGTACATCACCTTTGCAGTACACCATCCTCCCACTGGTTATTACATAGGTGTTATTCCCCTATATACATGTTGCATTGTACATGTGTGTAAGACACATGTATGTCGCACACACTCCTATGATTACCACATTGCCACTGTGGCGTGGATATCCTTCTACGTGTTCACACATGTCTGTCCTGGGTGTTTAGCTGGTACATAGGCACCCATTGTACCTCTGAACACTGGACGTATACCCACATCCATGGGTACAACACCCCGCATAGGGTGTACCTTACACAACAGCTTTACATACCCCAACATTAAAACGCCATGATGTTTATTGAGCTACACCTGGTGACGTATGTGGCTTATGTACAGACACCACATCTGTACACATTTGCAGACTACATACTCAGGGGTGACGTCTGCTGCAAAGACAGGACCCATGTCTGCAAATATGTTTATGGATATACTCTGCATACACGACATACACAATAGCCACTATGACCATGATGCTCATGGATATGTGCACACACGCGACTGTGTGTGGCATGTGCTTGGGGGTTGCATTCCCAGACCGGACACTCACCATGCTTTGGGACATGTTTCCTATGTACATCATGCACGGACAGTCAGTAGCAGTGTTCATGTGATACCTCGCTTGCTGGATGGTGGACACATGTATGCCAGGGATCACTGCAGTGGCTGTACTGTGCAGTGATGCAGGTTACACATGGCTCTTCTGTTCACAGGACACTACCCTGGAGAGGTGCCACTGGTGTGCACACTGTAGTTGTTGTTGCACATTGACTTGCCAGACTGCATGGTACACCACTATGAACCTGTGCAGCTATTACATGTCCTTTGTACATGGTTACTGGTATAGCCCTTCCAGTTAGATTGGCTGTCATGCTATTACAATGTCCCGTGACTATGGGCCATATGTCTACTGTTATTGTACACGCCAATCATGTTCATGTTTGTCTGTCACATCTCTTCCGCTATTCTAGAATGGGAGTAATGTTTGCGTCCTTTGCAAATGCACAGAGTGGAGTACATAGTTATTTCATCATAACTGTTTATACATATCTTAATTACATAGTACTCACATCACTATATGATACCTTTGTTATGCATCATATGCCTGTTCTCCTGTGTAACATATCTGATGTATCAATCTACTGTACTATACATTACACATGTTTTACATGGTATCCCATAATTCAACCATTACTTGCACAGAGGGTCCACCTTAGACATGTCACTGACGTTATATACCCATACACATGCGTACTGTTACAGTATATCTTCATATACTATCCCCTGCTATGGCACGTACTTATTGGACATACCCTGCCACTGATGGCGGGTTGTATGACATTGTTCTGTTTAATGCCGTCATGTTGCATCCCTTGTGGTGTCTGTGCTGTTTACCATGTGGCCCACTGCTGGACGCACATCTTCTACAAGCATTGGTACGATCAGCGATACATCACTACATAAATACCATTCCCCACTTTATGCATAGCGGACACTGTTAATTACTGCAAACCAGGCTATGCATACACTGACATTACATAATTCAGAACATACTATACATACAGTTAATGTTATACATACATTGATATCGTTCTGGTGTTTCGTCTCTATCTCGCTCCTCTGTATCACTCTTTCAACTGTTATATGGTATGAGCATACAGTTTGCATATTTGGCAAGTCATCCTTATATACGTCTATACCTGCAACATTGGGTTTACTGCCACCAATTGGTGGTCCGGTGTGACTAATTACATGCACTTCAGCTGTGCAGCTAATCCATTTGCCAATTACATGGCAGCAGTGGGGTATAATTGAATTCTCCACCTGGGCGTTGGCCATTTGCCCTGTGTTTTGTTGTGTGTAATTGCAACTGCTTTGTGTAGAGCCTAGTCTATTTTGGGGTCATGTCCCCCGTGGATTGTGTGTGATTCTACCTGTGACTGCAGCTGTCATCCCACCCTTCTGATAAAGGACTACTGCAAACACCTGTAACATCGCTGTTTGTTCCATTATATGACAGATAGAATTTTGCATGGCGCCTTTAAATGTCTCTCACAAGGTATGTCAACGGTTCATCAGATATAATTGACTAACTAGATGTTTGGGCTGAGGTTACGGTCTGTACTGCTATTGTTTACAGTGTGGGCGATGTAAGCGGGTGTACATAGCATGTACGATTTTGTGGGGCTTGCATTTCTATGTAGTCCATATATATGTGTGTGGGCCCCTTCCCTAATTACAGTGCTATCACTTAATAGACTTCTATTATGGGAATTTACTGTGGGCCGTTGTTAATTGGTTTCAATATGGTATGCAGGTGCGGTTGATACTTCCATACCTCCGGATGTACAGCAATATGTGCAGAGATATTTGTAAACGAACACTATCCCTTGTATGTCTGCCCCAGATATTTGCTGTCATTGCAGTGGTGTTGGTGTCAGACCCTCTGTCACATGGCTTGCCACCTTTTCATATGGCCATAGTTGGACACCAGCAGGTCACAAAGTGGTATTTACAGGCTGACATATGGCCATGGTCAGTACACAGGATAGCACATACTTTTATCCTCATTACAAGCCTATTGTTTTTGGTCCTTCACTACTTATCGGTTTGCATGTAACATTTCCATTTCTTACATACAGGCATGAGTATTTCCTGCAACTATTGCATATTATGCGGGACATACTAATGTCCTACACTCACGGACAGTTACCCTTTCTAATGTTTCATGTCAGGACACACCTGCCCAGGGGGGGCTGTCCCTCCCAATGTGGGACAGGTGTTTACCGCATGCCTACGGATAGCTATACCCGCACCTGCCGTAATTATCTACCTCTGAGTTGCCAGCTACAGACACACTATGCGGACACACATGACACACTTTAGTCACATGGGAACACACATGGCACCCTCATCACACACATACACAGGCTACATCACACACAACCACAGTTGTACACGGTACCTACGTGGTCCGCATTGCCAACAGCAGTGACTACATGCCCTTACTATCGTCCTAATGCTCGTGGTTCTACTGTTCCAGTACTGTGTTCTTTCTGTCTTTTATCCTCCTGGTTACACGTGTCGGTGTGTGATGCATTCCATAGTTGGTGGTATCCTGTTTATTTGTACCTCAAAGGTGTTTAGAATGTCGTTGACCTATCTATATATTTGCAGATGCCAGTGACCCCTTGTATATCGACATATATCACACTATCGCCCTTTCTATCTGTATTATATATGTGTAGATATATATATATATATATATATATATATATATATATATATATATATATATATATATATATATATATATATATATATATATATATATATATATATATATATATATATATATATATATATACATATCTCGGACAGGGGTGGTGACAGGCACACTACGCCTTTCATTGTGTGTTTGTCAGTGTATACTGTGTTTCCTAGACTCCGCATATTTGTGTCTGCACCTGTCACATTAAACACCTGCCATAGGTTAAGATTACCTCCCATCCCACTTTGCGAGGGACAATCCCTCTTTGTGCAGTTGTGTCCTGCGTAATATTTGCGAACATAGCAAATGTCCTGCGACTTTGGGACAAACATATTCCCTATAGTTTATGTCATTGTTGCATGTCACACTTATTCTGTATCTGACCCACCTACATGTTACAGGACATGGAACACGTACCTGCAACCATTACTAAACTATAAGCTTTTTATCTATGCAAAACACTGTTGTTCTGGTTTTCATCCTGGCTGGGTGTGTGTTGTCCTGCTGACATCTGGCGTATGCCCCACATTGGTCATTTGAACTGTGGCAACCCTACCGTACGTACATCTTGCTTAGCAATAGTGTTGGGTGATTGTGTACATGACTGCCTGTTCCACTCCTGACAGTGGTCGTTTTACCCTTCAGAGCAGGTGTTATTTGTTTAGGGGTGATTAATGCTGGTGTCACCTGTTCTGTACATCACTGACCGTGATCTGCACAGTGGTCGGTGACACTTAGCCCTGTTTCATGCATATCCATATAGTCGTATTTAAACATCGCTTACCAGCTGTGGGCAACGCTTATTCCCGCTAATGTGTGCTACACATATTCTGATGACCTGCATCTGGACTGCATTACCCATGCCATCGGGATTATGTTACATCCCTTGCGGTTCGTGGGACCAGGAACATGCACGACAGTCACTGCATGTACCACTTGGACATCTGGGGGTTGTACACGAATTATGTAAATTTGTATGTGCAGTACACTACAGCAGTTACTCCACACTACACTCACATGGATGACTCCATTAGTTTACAACTTGATGGGTCCAGTTAATGGTATGTCCATGTGATGTTTACTGGCTGTACTCCAACACTGGGTATGTATATCACAATTAGGTACACCTGATAATTTGCTACACCTTCATACGACCGTGGATGCAGCATGTCGGGTTGACTAATGCCTGTCATGGGTACACCCCCTGCCTTGACACTACATCCATGATTACATTTTGTGGAGCCCTCAGTAATGCGATGGGTAATCCATGATGACTGTGTGTAGGACAGTGCTTACACACATGTGCTCCCACGATTGCCTCTGCTCCAGTACGCAACAGTTGCTTACTTGATGTTGTGGCAACAGGTGTCACTGTTTGCCCCGTTTGGTGTTTTGCCTCTGACAATCGGGTGTGTACCTACCGATGTACCTGGGAACCTATACACACAGCACCGACAGATGCTGATGGGCTCATCTACTGTTCAGGTGTTGACAGTTCCGTGTTCCCATGGCTGTTGCGTGTACAATGTTTGAGGGCTGCCTATGTAGGATTCCACAGTGGGCCACCTATACATCACAATTTACAGGTAGTCGTGTTTGTGTGCCATCCATGTTACTATGGGGAGGGGTGTCAGTCCATGGGAGCCTACACTGTCAAGGTATGTGCTATACATTCCCTCTTTGCCAAGGCATAGGCATATTGGGCATGCCTCCGTCTGCCTACTGGGGCTGGCACAGTGTGTCCGTGGTCTGGATCGCTCTGTGCCTGTGTTGGCCTTGGACCTTGCGGTGGGCTGTGAGGCCCTCCCCCATTATGACCCTGCTGCAGCTGTTTCTGCAGGATCATATTATGTAGCATGGCACATACTATGAAGATGTGGGCACACATGCCTGGAGAGTACTGCAAGGCTCCACCAGATGTGTCCAAGCACCGGAACCGTGATTTCAGCATCCCAAACACATGCTCTATGATGATTCTGGTTTGTGCGTGTGCCTCATTATGGCATTCTTGCATTGGTCTGTGTGCATTTCTGATGGGGGTCATCATCAATGGCTCCAGTGCATAGCCAGCATCCCCCACAAGGTGACCTTGTGGGATGTCCCCCCTGACAAATACCTGATACAGCTGTGAGACATGCCAGATATGGGAGCCGTGGTAGCTTCCAGGGCTGCCAGCACACACATCCATGATAATGCCCTGGGCATTGCACACGACCTGGCAGTTGATGGAGTGGAATCCCTTGCATTTTATGTAGTGCCTACCATACTCACCGGGTGGTGACTTAATTTGTATGTGCATGCAGTCTATTGCACCCAGTACCTCCGAGTAGTTTGCCACACGGTGGAAGTGACACATATTGCTGGCCAACTCCTCCTGAGTTCGGGGGAAGAGTATATGCTCATCGGCATGTGGTAACATGGCATCCAGGAACTGGTGTAGTACCCTGGATGCCAATTCCTGTGAGATCCCCATTATATCTCCAGTTGGCCTTTGAAAGGTACCTGTGGCTAGTATTCGCAAGCTTACACATACCTTCATGTCCACTGGGATGGGTTCCTCTCTGTTGTTTCTGGTTCTAAGGTGTGGCTGGCACAGCTCTACTATTTGCTGTAAGATGTCCCTGTCCACCCTGTAATTCTCTACTATCTCCAGATCATGTAGCCCCTGGTAGGTTACCCTTGGTCTGAACACTCTTCTCCTCCTCCGAGGCCTACGGTGGTTGTCGGCATCATCCTCCACAACACCGTCGGTCTGTAACACATGATGATGAATCACAGCTATGGCAGCTCCCGACATGTACATTTTAAAAGTTCCCCGTATGTTTACACCTATGGTGCGGTGTTTGGGAATACACAGGTGTGTGTTGGGTGCTTTCACACTTTATACTGTTCTGCTGTGAAGATTGATGATGTCCATAGGGTGTGTATGTACGATTGTGGCTACAGAGTATCTTCTGTGTTTTATTTACAAAACCGCTATTGTGCTGCCTTTGATGTTGCATTACATTTGGATGCCGTGATTACCTCCTGCCCTTCGGTTTACATTTGTGCACATTACACCTACCATTTGCTGGCATGCATCCAGCTGCCTGCTTTCATTTGTACTTTCCTAGACCTGGCTTATCTTGCGTAATGTGTGCTATTGCTGATCTACTGTGGGTTTGCTTTGCTCTGCTATGACAGTTCTCCTATCTTTGCATTCCAGGTCCTCCACACCTTTCTTTGCAATCCTATGCCTCCAGTATCCTGTTTTTCAGGTTTCTGCATGCAGGCTTGTCTACTGCTGTCGATTGGCCGCTGTGGGTTGATTTGTGTTAATTGCTCATTACTACGCCAATTACCCTGCTTCGGCATTTCCTTCTTTTCTTCCCATGACCTTCCTCTTTGTACTATTGTTCGCGGCACGTGCATCCACTTACTGGGTTCCGGGCACGAGTTCATCCCTATACACATGTGCTTTCGGGCATCATGTGTGCTCTCAGCTAAACGGTTCTATACCCTCCTCCCTACCCCTGTCCTTCAGCTTTGCTTAGCAATGGCCAGGCCAGATTTGCATTGCTCCAATGTGCTTACTGATACGGTGGCACACCCCTCTGCTGATGTCATGTATCACCCTTGATACACTCCTCAGTGTTATAGCGCTGCGCCATCAGGTACATCCTTAATCCAGCGGGACGATTGCGATTCAGTATTACCTGCCTCATTTGCATGGCATTGACTACTAATTCATAGTTACAGCACCGGACACTGTCGCGGGCTCCTGGCAACACTTGCGCCTTGCTTGTGGTGTGCCATGCCTACCATTGCATATTATGGTGCAATCCTGATTTGTCTTTCATTGCGATTTTCTGCCATTTTTATATATTTCCTTTGTATTCCTGTTTGCACACACATGCCCTGCGGTTGTACTGTGCGTTACTGTGGGCATGACATTAAATGTTGTTTTTTAGGTGTTGTGCATCTTTTCTTGTGCCATTGGCTGTGTATTTCTCCATTGGCATATGTTAACTTTGTAATACATGTGTGTGGTCCGCTTCCATAACTCCGATGTTCTGTTTGGGAAAATGTAAACTGTGTTTTTTGGTTTACGTTTCCATGGGCTTGCACCTCGCCTGCACCACTTCATGAATCACTGAATGCCTTCATTAGCATGGTGTGACACTGCGCATGGGGTGATTTGCATACCTATGCCAAGGGCTGCGTAGCTCTGGCGTATGCCGGTAGTGCACGTGGGATTGGTTCGTACCTGAATCACTCGGCGGACATATTTAGCATTATGCCACCTATGCTACGCCTGTGCCTGGTGCAAGCTTCATGAATCCGGGGGGTAGTTTATTATATATTGGTCCAAAAATACAATAAAAAATTGGGGTTATAGCAGAATTCTTAATATTTCTTTTTAAAATTTTCTTTGTTATCTTGTTGTCTGGCATATGTCCTGCCTTACCAACTAATACCTTCACAACAGTTGATTGATTTTAAATCTATTAATATATTTTGCAAAGGAACCAGGAAAAGTTGTTGATCCTTATTCGAAGTTAATTGCATATGCTTTCATTTCAAATTATAAGTAAAACAGAAATAAAATGATGAGAGTTTTTTCTGGTACTTATTTAAGGATACTGATGATTATCTGTCCCATTTTGCAATTAGCTTACAATCTAATTTCTCAGTTTTAGAGTCTATGTTTTCTCTTTTCCTCTGGATTCAAGTGAGCTATACTGATAATGTCTCTTCTTATAGCCATCTTGATGACAACCTTTTGAAGAAAATTCATACCTTACAGAATACATAAGTCCTGTAGTAATAGTTGAAATAATTATATTCCTGGGTTGAAGTTTTGTTGCCAAGCATTCACTTTTCACTAAAATGTTTGCATTATTTTCAATGTTCAGTGTTCCATTTATGTAAATTTCAATCTCGAAACTGCCAATGAGTCTTCACAGGAGTTTGACAAAATCAATAAATAATCAAATACTCCATTTTCATCCATAACCCCATTACTTATCTTGAAACACATAGTCATTCTAACGCCAAAAGTTAACCATTCTATAATTTAACAGCTCAAACATGGAACATTTTTCTCTGAATCAGTATTAGAGAGTGGATTATTCATAAATAAACAATTATTTCTTGTTTCAAGTGAGTGCAAATTAAACTTAGTGCCTAAAGTTTCTAACAACATGCCATTTTTCATACATTTATAGATTAAAATTAAGCCACCCCTAAATAGTCTATAGGTAATTGAATACAAAGAATACCTTACTAACCTATTTATATAACTCACGTGTCTTAGTCCAGTGACTTACTTGTTTCATAAAATATCAATAAGTCCTTTCTGAGCTATATAACTGTGAGCAATTGTAAACATAATTTTTGCACAATATTCGATACTATGCCTTGTAAATAAGTAAAAGTACACCTTTGCCCATACTGGTAATGCTGTGTAGAATCTCCTTTATTGCTAAATAGTGCTTTCTAATTGCAAATAATAAAATTTCTTTATATTTAGACCTGCTGACAATAATACCCAAGTCTTTAATCCTATCTTCTCCCCCAAGAATTACATTATTGATGGTATATTTTACTGATGCTAAATTCCACTTGCATCCTTATAGACCACAAATACAAAACATCCTTGTAACACCCTGCATTTTAGCTTGATAATTTACACTTTTCACAACTGATTAATCTTGGCATTGTCAGCAAAGAAGCTAACCTGTATTTCATTATACAAAGGAAAATAAAACATGACAATTGTAAACAAGATCAGTCCACTGACTGACTGACTGACTTCTGAGGAACCCTCTCAGAGGTAACTTTCTTAATTTTTACACTAAAGATATTGTTTCTCAAGCAGGTACATGGCCCGCATAATTACACACCCATTAATGGTATTTTTATACATGGCATTAATGATCTCACTTTGTGGTACTGAATCAAATGCCTTAGCAAGATATAGATACAGTACCCCCACTGATAGTCCAAATCGGCAGCTTTGCATATTCTGATAAACATTTATTTAACTTGACAAAACAGATCTTCCCATCAGAATCCATGATGATAGAGTTCCAAATCTTACTTTAATTTCACAGCTATTAATACATAAAGTACACATTCAAAACATGTTCTAGTGAAGCACATCAGACTTATGGGATGGTAATTGCCCACCGTATTTTTCTTTTTGTGCCCACCTTAAAATAAGGACAACAGAAACTGGATTGTGTTTTTGACGGACAAGGTATGTCTGTAGAGTATGTTGAAAAAACACTGAACACATGTTATAACAGACACAATAATATTAGACAGAAATAAATCTAGGTTATCAGACCCAGCTGCAGTTGTAGTTTTGTTTTCACTTTTAGTGGTTCATACAATGCACTAAGGTTTATTTTAGAGCAAATGTCTCAGCATTTATACAGGTAAATCTTAGCCGATTTACAATTTAAATCCCGCTGTGCAGGTGGTAGAATGGCATGTGGGTAGAAAGGCACTTTTCAAAGAGGCTGAATGCAAAAACAGGATACTGCAAATTCACAATAGCAAATGTGCAGTGCAGTGCAATTCAATAGTCTGAGCTTAGTATTATGAGTAGACATCATGGTACAGAGAAGAACAGGGTATTTACCCTTTTCCTCACTGTAGTGCAATCTCTGAGTTGGTATATATAATTTGCATTGGTTGTGGAGGGGCACAGCCCCTCACATGGGGGGTGCAGGGGAGCTTGCTCCCCTGCAAAACAGTAAAACCCATGTGCCATCGACTTGATAGTCTAACAGTAAGTTCACTGCATAACTTGGGGGACTGATGTCACCTAAAGGTATGCTGAATTACATTGAATGTGGATGCCAGTGAACTGATGGGCAGTATTGTGTAGGCATCAGGATTATGGTACTGATGTTATGTTTTGCTTAATTAATCAAATAACAAAAGTGCTTTCTACATTTGAATGGTAAACTGTCTTAGCCAGCACTGTACTCTTGGGCAATACTGACAACTTCTCTGCAAAAGAGTCAGTACTTGCTGTTTATAAAGTGATCAATATATCATCCTTCATCAAACTAATATCACTATACCGGTCTTTCCTATAGTTCCTCACATTCCTATAAAGAGCTTTCTGTTATCAATAATAGGAATAGCCAGCTGAAGCTCAAATTTTTCCTAGTACCCTTATGAAGCACGCAAAACAAGTTCTTATCTGCTGATATTTAATTTTGTTCTTCTTTACTTAGGCACCTCTTATATAGTAACATATATTAGATGATAAAACACAAAAAATAAGTTGATTCTTGATCACCGAGATGTTGCACTGATGTTTGTTACTCTAGCATTTTATGTTCCCCTTTACTTGG
Organism: Protopterus annectens; assembly: GCF_019279795.1. NCBI lineage: Eukaryota > Metazoa > Chordata > Ceratodontiformes > Protopteridae > Protopterus > Protopterus annectens. The sequence continues at coordinate 39,303,110 of NC_056740.1, read as the reverse complement.
GTGCATAGAGTTTAGTCTGTTTAGTTGTGTACTTAAGGTTAAATTCTAGTTTTCTGTTATGATAATAAAAAATGTTTATTGAGGATTTCTTTGAATATCACTATAATTGTTTTTGCTACTGTAGGGACATAAATCATATCCACTTATTTGTCTGTTTTTGATTCATGGAGGATTTCAGTCATAAGTTGTTTACCCTATATACATGATACAGTTTAACTTATTTTGATATTAAAAACAAATGTAAAAAATATAAAATGGACAAACACACCTCCATCCCCTGATGCTACTAAGTACTTGCATCTTTTTATTTTAACAGACTTCTTTGGGACAGAAAAAACTTAAAATCGTAAATACCATTTAAACGCAAATAACATAAACACACCCTCTAATTGTCCCATCAATCAGCTCTCATTAAATCTCATTTATCTTTAAAGAACATTTAATGTTTAAAATTTCATTTACATAGCTTTCACAATAGCAGCTAACTGAACACAAATACAGGTAGACTGCAATGAGTTTAGAACCCCTACTTACCAAGTTATAGAACACAGCACTTAACGCAAACCCCACTGCAGAAGTCTAACTTTTTTGTAGACTCAGACATCAGTGTGTGTTGTGAAGAACATGGTTGCAGAAATGTCTCACATGCTATTCTAAAATGGTTTCCTAAATGTGAACTAACTGAATACACACATACACTAGTTGATTGCAATGAAACTAGAACCCCTACCTAACTATATACAGAACTCAGTACTTAATGCAAATGCCATAGCACCTGTCTGATGTTTACACTGTTGGAGAGAACTTTATAACAGATGACATCATCAGTGTATATTTGGTAGATGTTGGGAGGCCTGTATGAAATGACTGTGTATGCATGTATGACTGTAAAAAACTTTGTTCTCCATTAGACTTGTTTGAGGTGGACACAGACTCATGCTCTTTTGACTATGTACCCCTACACCCTAACTGCAGTGAGATTTGAACCCCTAACTAGCTAGTTACACAAACTAAAGACCACAGTACTGAACAGAAGCACCAAGCACCAGAGCACAAGTCTGACTTTTAAACTGTTATAGAACACTTTACAACAGATGACATCATCAGTGTATGTTTTTGAGAAGTTGCTGAGAGACCTCTATGAAATGGCTGTGTAAATATGTATGACTGTAAAATTTTTGTTCTTCATTAGACTTGATTGATGATAGTATAATATAGAGTCATGCTCTTTTGACTACACACACACACACACACACACACACACACACACACACACACACACACACACACACACACACACACATATACACACTTACGCATACAGACACACACATAATTTGGCTGCTGTGTTAATTGCACATCACCAAGCAACTGATTTGTGCAAATGATGGCAAAGTGTTTATGCGTAAAAGATTCACATTTAATGAATACAACCTGAACTTGAGAAGTACTTATGCATACATGCTATGGGAGAAATAGCTGACAGATATTAAGGTGTCCATACTGTAGTTTATATTGGAAATGCTGTGTCATAACTTTTATGACATAAAAAAACTGTTACTATTGTCTTCTCCATTTGCATGCAGTTAAGCAGCAAGCAAACACAATTCTTTGCTTAAATGGGAAAATAGCGAAATGTTTATTGGCTCATCTTCCTTCTCACAAACATGCTAAGCAAGGAGGCATGGCAATCAACACTTTGAGCAGTACTGAATATAAGAAATGTACCCATTTCCTAGCTTTCCCTGTAGCAGCAGGTGTAAGAGCAATGAGCTCATGTTTACAGCACAGGTGTCTCAGGATTCAAATCCAGAGCAATCTAATTACTCTACACATGGTGTTAGGATGACATTACATATGTAAATGTGATAATTCCTGCAAATGTGTGAAGCAATGACTACAGTGATGTATTGTATAAAAATAAACAGAAGTCAAGTGATTTATGGCAACAGAAAACATATGTTTGCTTTTTTATACATTCAGCAGTCTAAATAAATGTTTTAAACTACTTCCTTTACTCTGCTTTAATTCTGTGTCCCTTTGGCACAGCAGGTTTAAGCAACATTGTGCAGAGGTATCCACAGGACATGAAGAGCCATTCACCTTTGCTCGGCACTGGCATGTGATGTCAAACTCCACGCAAATGCAAAGGACAAAAATTGAAGGGCTTTATTAGGGGGCAGTTCTGTCATGTGTGTGGTGTGTAATTCTATTTTTTGATAAGATTAAAGGTATGAAAATGGGGTAGATAGGAAAGTGGTGAAACGGGGGCAAGCAGAGGGAAGAACAAATGAGAAGCAATATAGGAATGTGCAGGAGGGAATTAAAAACAACCATAGCTATATACTTTTTTAACAGTGTAATATGAATATGGATAGAAAATTGGATGGATTTGGACTGTCACCACAACACAAATAAGTGACAAGAATGAAATCATATCGTATTGCCAATTGGACTGAATCAAGTGTGTCAAGAAGACACATGTGGGAAGTGGAGAGCTATGTACGGTACAATATATTTTTTATTTTTATGTATTTATTTGTTTTGTGGGGCAGGTGCCCTTTTTTATGTTATTTTAAAAAGAGAGGAATGATGTTGGGGAAGGACAAAGGAATGTCAGGGTCAGGCAAGAAGGGTAGGTGAGGAAACATGTGCAGACATACAGGACAAACAAAACAGAGGCAGGGATGGTGAGGGATATAAATGTTTGGGGAAACCATGATCAGGGATACAGAAGGGATATCAGAGGCACATGCCAGTCAAGCATGAGGACAGTGAGAATCTAGTTCTCACCCTCAGAACTGTCCTCACTGTTACCTCCCTCAGCTTCCTGTTGGACTGCTTGATGTTTGGGTTTTCTTTGCATTCCTAAAAGCAACCTCTCCAGAAGGCTGAGGCGTGCATCAGTGCTACCTTGTAAGACCTCATGCACCATACCTGAAAGCTCCTGGCAGATGACAAAATCCTCACCTCTACCAAAACTTCCAGAGGGTACTACTGCACCAGCTGCTGGGGTAATGCTACCTGATGTTGAAGGCCAAGGTTGTGCAGGGGCTGCAGAAACAGTACTATCAGGTTGTCATCTCAGATGTGCTGGATGTTGGTGCAGCAGCAACTGGAAGGGTGGCAGGCTGAGCCACAGTGGTTGGCCTACCTCCCTGTGCTGGAAATCATTTTGTTGATTGTCAGAAAATGATGACATCAGAATGGTGTTGTGAGCATTTCTCCCTGGACCTCTGCTGAAAATGGGCTCTGTACCAGTCAGACTTTCCTGGTAAATAAATGCTAAATAAAATAAATAAAATAAAATAAATAAATAAAATTTTCCTGTTCCAGGTTCAACACTTACCTTAATAGTCCGGCAGTTACAAGTGTTTTAATTTGGAGTTGACTCTGTGTGATGCTAGCAGTACACATACATTACATATGTAAGTACAGGTTGTGAGCATTGCCTTGCATCAATTTTACTGTATACATGTGCATAGGATGAATCTTATACCCCTTAGGTGGTCATCATGTGTGCTGTCCATTGCTTCTTGGTGAGAGCATATTGTGCACACCTACTTCTACCTACACCTACAGCGACTGGTGGTTCCCCCCTGAGTCCTCACCCGTGGCTGTGGTGGTGGGATGTGTGCCCCTACCCTTGGTGCTCTTGTTGAAGCTGTTTTCCAGGATAACTGTGAAGAATAGTACAAACAGGATACATTTCATTACAGGTACTGGGACTGTACTGCAGTGCCAACCCCCCCTCCCCCCGATGTTTTTAGGCACTGGAACCATGACTAACAGCAGCTCAAACACACATTCTATGATATTTCTTGTTTGAGTGTGTGCCTCATTTTAGCATTCTTCAGAGGGTGGGTGTGCATTTCTGATGGGCATCATCAGCCATGGTTCAAGTGTATACCACTCATCACCCAATAAATGAACTTGTGGGATATCCACCCTAGAAAACTTTTAGCAGAGCTGAGAGTTGTGCCTGATATGAGAGTAGTGGTAACTGCCAGGGTTGTCAGCACACACAATGAGGATGATTCCCTTAGCATTACACACAACCTTGCAGCTAATGGAATGGAATCTCTTTCTCTTTATGTACACCCTTCCCTGTTCCCCAGATGGTGCTTTGATCTCAATGTGCATGCAGTCTATGTCACCTAGGACATCAGAGAAGTGTGCTACAGAGTAGAAATCCTACACAGTCATAGCTCTGTCCTCTGGGATATGGGGAAATGTGTGTAGTCAATGGCATGCTGTAATACAGCATTCAGGAATTGAGGTAGGATCCTAGATGCTGATGCCTGTGACACCTCCAACATGTCCCCTGTCAGTCACTGGAAGGTTCTTGTAACTAAAATTCTAAATACTACACATAACCTTAGTCTCCACAGGTATTGGTTCCCCTCTATTTGCCCATGCTCTCAGGTGAGGGTGACAGAGGTTGCAGAGTTCCTGTAGTGTCTGTCTATCCACCCTGTAGTGCTTTACTATTTCCACCTCACACAGACCATGAAAAGTTAAGCAGGGTCTAGACACCCTTCTCTTTCTTGGTAGAGGTCTATTACAAGCAGCAGCAACACAGAGTCGAGCCTGTTGCACATACACATTCAGAAGAGCAGTGGCAGCTCCTAGCATTTTTTTTGTGTAGAGTAGTTTCTTTAACTGCATTCCAATAGGTTTTGGAATTTGAGGCCAAAACTTGCAAGACTGTACATGATTTCATTATAGCTTGTTGAATAGCAAATCCATTTTGGATTGGTTGATTAGCATACATTTCAGCTGCTTATGTTGTAATTAGCATGCCATGATGTTTACGGCATTTGCATGTCTCTAAACACTGTGTAGAGCTGCTCACTGATTACAAATCTGCATGCTACATGTCATATCGCGCCATCCACACTGTTGTAGTGAGCCATGTAGGCTTTACTGAATCCAGCCGACAGTCTTTTTGCTAATGTGAAAATGTATGCTTAGGTATCATAGAGGCATATTACATGTGTTGTCAGTGACCTTGTGCATGTGTGTGTGTGTGTGTGTGTGTGTGTGTGTGTGTGTGTGTGTGTGTGTGTGTGTGTGTATATATATATATATATATATATATATATATATATATATATATAAAATATATATATTATATATATATATATATATATATATATATATATATATATACCATATTTCCCGAAAATAAGACCGGGTCTTATACTCTTTCCCCCGCCCAAATATGCATTAGGGCTTATTATCAGGGATGCCTTATTTACCCCCCCTGTACAACAATCTACATTTATTCATTTATTCATGTACACAAATTGACATTTATTCATGTACAAAAATCGACATTTATTCATGTACACAAATTGACATTTTTTGGTACTTTTCTGTTATTGGGCAACAGTTCTAAGTAACGCGTTAACAGTTGTGTGAGAATTCTACATAAACAGTGCAACAAACATTTCCACTTCAGAATATCTACATCTTGGCTTTCATAGTGCAATATTTCATGCTTAACAGAAAGTGCAAAAAAATCTCAATACATGTGCATTGGAGGAGAATAAAACTGAAAGCAGAAGCAATCCATTATGTTGCCTCGATAATGAACAAGTTATTCAAATACAGTCATGTCATCTTCTTCTGGAACAATGTCATAAGTGTCCAACCCCCAAATTCCGCCTGAATTTCTTGCGACTCCATTTCCTGTAGAACCATTGGCCCCAATCTGTCATGACTAGCAATAGAGCTCTCCTTAAATGAGCACTGCTTGTCCAAGTAGCCTGCTCGTAGTGCATTGGCAAGACTGCTGTCAGTGATTTTATCCCATAAATTTTTCATCCAAGTCACGATCTCTTGCAGGCTAGGCTTCAGAAAGTTAAGTCTCCAACCCCTGAATTCTGGCCTGAATTTCTTGCGACTCCATTTCCTGTAGAACCATTGGCCCCAATCTGTCATGCCTAGCAATAGAGCTCTCCTTAAATGAGCACTGCTTGTCCAAGTAGCCTGCTCGTAGTGCATTGGCAAGACTGCTGTCAGTGATTTTATCCCATGAATTTTTCATCCAAGTCACGATCTCTTGCAGGCTAGGCTTCAGAAAGTTTCTATGCTGATTTCTCTCCATTCTATTTTCAGTGTAGTTATTGAATTTAATGCGCAAATGGTCCTTGAATGGCTTGTTTATTGCAATATCAAGAGTCTGGAGATAGGCAGTCATTCTTGCAGGAATCATTATTTGATTTATTCTTCTCCGTGCAAGGAATTTCTTCATGTCTTTAGTGCGGTGAGTGCTGCCTGAATCCCAGACTAGCAGACCTCTTTTGCCACCTCACAAAACAAATGGCAGCATTACATCGACCTACTTCCTTATAACTGCTTGTGTGCACCAGTTTCAAGAATGTAAATGCCTGAAACACATTCAATCTTATCTTTCTTGCCATTACTAATGATTAGAGGTGGGGTTTTCTTTCCATCTAGATGAATTGCCAAAATACAGGTAACACGTGCACTCTCGTAACCAGTGGAGGGAATGTAGATTGACGAAGCACCCCTCTGATCAATTGCTGTTTGAGATCCTTGGCCCATAAACACTGCAGTTTCATCCATAGCAATCATGTTAGAGAGTTGGTATTTAGAAAAGTTGATGCCATCAACAAAGGACTTGAACGCAAGTGCACATTTAATAACTTCAGTATCTTCCAGCTTGAACAGTGTTGTTGATCTTCTTAGAGACAGTTCATATCGCTGAAGGAAGCCATCCAGCCAGTGTTGTGATGCTTTGAATTCTTCTGGGGATATTTCTAACTGTGGTGCCATTGCAAGGGCAAATGCTTGAATATCAGCCCTGTGCACAACCAAAGTCTTTGCTCTCCATTTAGCAATCCATTCACAGATGATGTCTTCCAGCTCAGGAAATAATGGTTGCCAACCTGATCCACATTTGCACTTCTTAGCATTTCCCTCGTCAGCCTGTTGACTGAGGTTATCGTATGCTGCATGCCATTTTCGGACCATTTGGAGATCTAACTTTTCTTTGCAGAAAGCCATCAGATTCTTTCCCTGGGAGTCCTCCAAGATCCCCTTGATGGAATAGCTCTTTCTTTTTGCACTCATCTTGTCTGGGAGGGGGTTAATTAAAGACTTATGAGACTGGAGTGGCAACACAAAATGGTGACAGTTAAGAAGACACAACCACAGCCATTCATTATCAAGTGTGTGCATTGTCTGTACTTTGACCGATCAAAGTACACCTGCCAGTGTTTATGGGCAAAGGATCTCAACCATCAAGTGTGAGTGATGATTAGGGTTACAGTAAGAATCGTGGAGTACTCCCAGGGAAAGAATCTTATGACGTTCTGCAAAGAGAAGAAGTTGCATGTCCGAGTGTCCAAAAATGGTGAGCAGAATACAATAACCTTAGTCAATGGGTGTCAATAATATTATTTTATAATTCAACATGTCCATCATGTGTTGTTGACAATCTTAACTGGGGCTTATTTTTGGGGTAGGGCTTATATCATGACCACCCTGGAAAAACATGCTAGGCCTTATTCTCTGGTTAGGTCTTATTCACGAAGAAATATGGTATATTATATATATATAGATATATATATATATATATATATATATATATATATATATATATATATATATATATATATATATATATATACTATGTTCTGATGGAAACTTCACCTCTACTGTGATATGGTACATTGGGGTGTTTTGGCCAGATGTTTGGCATTGCTTATGTTGGCTTTCACCCATTACTATCATCTCTTGACTCATGTCCTTAATTTCTCCATGAATGTAATGGAACTCAGTAGCCACCTTTGGTTGTCTTAACAGCAAATATATTGACCTCTCTTTATATGCACCTAGTAATAGTAGGCATACTCATGCTGCATAGTAATGGAGACAGCTCATATGTCTATAAAATATCTGGAATCATTACATATTGCCTTCTCTTGATATGCTTCCATGTGCTACCATTGACCCATGCTGATGTTCTTCAGTCATGGTGCAGTCTCAACAAGCTTACCTTTTTGTACATGTACCCTATGCAGGATACATTGATTCGGCCCATGTACATGATATCTGCCTGTAGTGCCTTGCATAATTCTGCTGTGGCCAACACATCCCATTGGCATCAGTGTGAGTGATAAATCCTTGTAAGTATGAGCCAGTGCTCAGTGTTCAATGATGTGAAGATTACTGATCCTACAGACATTGCCAACATACTGGCTGACAGGTTCAGTGCAAACTTCTCCCTCCCCAAAGGAGATATCTATATCAAGCGATTGCAGCCCCCCAAACATCTCCAACGCCCAAGTGAGAACTGCTCTCTCCAAAGCAAAAAACACAGCATCCATGGGACCTGATGGTGTCCCCGGCTGTGTGCTCCACGAACTCAACGAGGAATTAAACCCACAGCTAGGACAGCTGTTTAATCATAGTCTTACCTCTGGATACGTACCCAGGGAGTGGCGCACTGCAACTGTGGTCCCACTTCACAAAGGCGGTGCCTCCACCGACCCTGGAAATTACCGGCCCATTAGCTTGACAAGCCTTATCTGCAAAGCCATGGAGAGGATCATAATGGACCTCATAAATAAAGACATAGGAATTTGCAGACTTTGGATCCATCCCAGTTTGGCTTTGTCAAAGGCAGATCATGCCTTCTAAACTTGGTTGACTTTTTCGAAACAGTCACCAAAGCCATTGATGAGGAAAAGGCAGTCCATACAGCCTACCTCGATCTGGCGAAGGCCTTCGATACAATACCCCACTCGGGTATCATTGAAAAACTCATCAGCTTAAATGTTAACCCATACATCACAAGATGGGTTGCAAACTGGCTGAGTGACAGAACCCACAGGGTCAGAGTTGCTGGCACCATGTCAGACTCAAAGCCTGTCACAAGTGGTGTACCACAGGACTCAGTCCTGGGCCCACTCTTGTTTGGCATCTACTTTTCAGTACAAGCAAACACAGGAGGGTTATGGCTGACAAAGTTTGCAGATGACTGCAAACTGGCCATAGTAGAAAACACATCTGACACAGATATCCTTCAGAAGGGTCTCACAGAAACGGATAACTGGTGCCAGAGCCATGGCCTAAAGTTAAATGCCAAAAAATGCATAGTCATACCCTTCGGAAAAAACAAGGTTACCCCTAGCTACCAAATAGGTGGCAATCCACTGAGCACAGAAGAAGTTATCAGGGACCTGGGGACCCAGGTTGATAGTAGTCTGTCATTCGACACCCATGTAGCTAAAGTAGTTAGGAAGACCTTCTACATTGCCCACCTTATCATGAAGGGATTCTCATCTAGATCAAGGGAGGTCATAGTCTCCCTATACTCATCACTCATCAGACCAATGATTGAGTACAATGCCCCATTCGGAATGTATCTGACCCGACACTTGCAGCAGCTGGAGAGGCCACAAAAGTTCCTCACCAAAAGGATAAAGGGTCTCAAACATATGTCCTATGCTGCCCGACTGAAAGAACTCCAGCTCTATTCAGTCGCTTACCGCTTGCTCAGAGGTGACCTTTGCCTAACATACAAGGCCATGTCAAACCCAGATTTGATGAATATGCTTCACCTCAAAAATCTAGATCCGTCAGAGTCACAAGGGCGGGAGACTTAAACCTCGACACGGCTATTAATAGGACGTGCTGGAGGGATAGATTCATCACCCAAAGACTCCCTATGCTGTGGAATAAAATCCCGGTATATGTGAGGCAGAGCACCTCGCTGGCCTTGTTCAAGAGAAATCTTGACCAATGGATGGGAGATCGCAGATATACCCCAGGGATTACCTCAGTGTCACTGCTCAACAGAGGCACAGCAAAATAATGGGTATAGTTCCCCATACTAAAGGGGTGGCGTAAGCCACAAAACTATGGGCTAGGCTTGTAAATGCCCTCGGGCAGATAGCCTAGTATGAACCTATGAACCTATGAACCTATCACCATCTTGTTTAATGTTATGTTTTGAAAATGTGCCTGCTGTCTGTACAGAACTGTCACAATTTCTCATTGTGACATTCATGTTTGGGTACCCAGTCAACATTTACTTAAGACAACTCTGTTCATCCTTCCAACCGTACCAAATTACTCATTTTTTACCGAGTTTTGGGGTATAAAACATGGGGTGCCACGATTCCCGAGTGCACCCCTTAATTTCCGAATTTCCTTACTACTTTTTTTAAATTTTGTTTTCCCTGGCTTTTTGAGCTGACATCATCACATGTACAATGATGTCAGCTCTGTGAGATGGCCTGCCAGCCTGTTGGAGTGCTCAAAGAATAACATGCATGTGTGCATTTGTGAAATGACCGGAGGGGTACAGGCAATAGAGGGAACATTTCCAGCCAGCAGAGCATGGGCAATGGAAGAAGGCTAGGAGTAGTTGTATGGAGAAAACAGGAAGCCTCCGACAATGGAAGGAGAATGGAGGAGGCTAGAAGTGGTTTCCGAGGAGCGGCTACACAGGTAATTATGAAAAATGTGTGTGTGTGTGTGTGTGTGTGTGTGTGTGTGTGTGTGTGTGTGTGTGTGTGTGTGTGTGTGTGTGTGTGTGTGTGTGTGTGTGTGTGTATGTGTGTGTGTGTGTGTGTGTGTGTGTGTGTGTGTGTGTGTGTGTGTGTGTGTGTGTGTGTGTGTGTGTGTGTGTGTGTGTGTGTGCGTGTATGAAAGGGATTTTTTCTTACCCACACAAATGAAAAGAGACAACATTGTGTGCATAAGAGTGTGTATCTTAACCTTTCTTTTCTTATATTTCTGAGAAGCAAAAGTAAAGCAAGTTATCTTGTAAATCTGAAAGATGATTAAAACAATTTACCTGCTGCAAGTAATTCACTCTTAGATTCTGTGCAAGTACATAAATGAGTTTCATTTGTAAACCACGACATGAAAGACATGCAGTAACCTAAATGGTGCCAAAGAAACTGACTTTAACTTCCTTAACAAATTATCTGCAGTTAATCATAAGAATGTGTAAGATGGTAACTCAGCATAGAAGCCATCGCCGTATTCTGTTTTACAGAAATACACCTTTGAAAATTTATTTCTTATTGTTTTACCAGAATTATTTTCTGTGCCGACATGAACCTGTAGTTTTGAGAACTATTTTAAAAGAAACATCAAAATGTCTTGAAACTTGTTCTGTACGTTATAAACTGTGCTATTCAGTTAAAAATCGGATTGGCTTGAGACTGGGTTGGCTGCATACCCTCAACTGTCCCTGATTTTGCAAAAAGCTTATTATTTTTGCTCTTTCTGTCATAAACTTTTTCATTAACCAATGAAAATTACAGTCGTACATGCCTGGTATTAGAGTTTCATACTTCTTGTTTTAAAACTGCACGTTGATTGAAAGCCTGTTCTAATAATTTGTTGAGACAATCAGAATAATATTTAAAAACTGGTCTTGATTTTGGGCCTTTGCTTTCCCAATATTTTTGGGTTTGTCTGGAATCATTGAAGGTAGAAATTCAGAGGTATGGTCAACTGTGCTCATGTTTTCTGTTTTAGTAAGCAGTGTCTGTTAAAGTGATTCTGTAGCATGACATGATGTTGCCTGGTCCTTTCATTTAACTTAAATTTCTTTCAGACTAAGTTCTGTAGATTTCAAGAATATTTATTTATACATTCCCATCTATCCCCATCACAGTAAATTCTTATGATCCTGTCCCTTCTGCGTACTACTTTCTGTTTTGGGCTTTCTACTGCTTCAAGTGTTAACAAAGTTGTATAGCTCTTGTTGCATCATTCTGCATACTCCAAGGTGTCTGCATTTGCCCTTAGTCATTTTTCTGATTCAAGCTACATCTCTTCATAAAATTCAAGACTGGCAATTGATTGCATATTAGTCTGTCTCAAAATATAGGATTCAGTCTGAATTTCGACTAGTCCAACTTTATTGCGACACATTCTCTGGGTTTTCTAGGTTGTCATCTCAAATCTTCCTTGATGATGGCTTTTCATCTTTCAGTCAAGATTCCATTCTTATCAGGCTACTCTCTGTCCCTAACAAACCTTTCCTTTACCTCTGCAAGAGAGAGCTTTTAAAGGCCCCATGGTACATGGCAAGTCTATTTTCATTGTGAGACAGTATTGTTTTGTTTAACAGATGTCTATTAGTGTTTGTGCATTGTGCTATGAAATGTAAATATAAAATCCAAATAATCATTGGAGAAGTAAAGCAGTATGCACATTAGTGTTTATGGTAAATGGGGTGAAATAGCCAGGTAATGGGACAATGGAATGGCTGCTGGGGGACTCTGGTGCCATACTTTGATTGCCTGTTCTTCAGTTTGCATTTGAAACCTGGTATCCCACAATTTCGTTGTAGTGGGTGGGGTTACGTAATTATGTATGCAATTTTTATGCTAATCAGTGTACAGATTTGTACCTATTTGTCATGGGCCTTGCCCAGATTTTTGATGTTTTCAGGTTGAGAGATATGCTCTGTGTACATAGGGTTCTATGATAACTATGTGATGGTCCTCCAGTACATCTTCATATAGGTTCATAGGTTCATAGGTTCATACTAGGCTATCTGCCCGAGGGCATTTACAAGCCTAGCCCATAGTTTTGTGGCTTACGCCACCCCTTTAGTATGGGGAACTATACCCATTATTTTGCTGTGCCTCTGTCGAGTAGTGACACTGAGGTAATCCCTGGGGTATATCTGCGATCTCCCATCCATTGGTCAAGATTTCTCTTGAACAAGGCCAGCGAGGTGCTCTGCCTCACATATACCGGGATTTTATCCACAGCATAGGGAGTCTTTGGGTGATGAATCTATCCTCCAGCACGTCCTATTAATAGCGATGTCGAGGTTTAAGTCTCCCGCCCTTGTGGCTCTGACGGATCTAGATTTTTTGAGGTGAAGCATATTCATCAAATCTGGGTTTGACATGGCCTTGTATGTTAGGCAAAGGTCACCTCTGAGCAAGCGGTAGCGACTGAATAGAGCTGGAGTTCTTTCAGTCGGGCAGCATAGGACAGATGTTTGAGACCCTTTATCCTTTTGGTGAGGAACTTTTGTGGCCTCTCCAGCTGCTGCAAGTGTCGGGTCAGATACATTCCGAATGGGGCATTGTACTCAATCATTGGTCTGATGAGTGATGAGTATAGGAGACTATGACCTCCCTTGATCTAGATGAGAATCCCTTCATGATAAGGTGGGCAATGTAGAAGGTCTTCCTAACTACTTTAGCTACATGGGTGTTGAATGACAGACTACTATCAACCTGGGTCCCCAGGTCCCTGATAACTTCTTCTGTGCTCAGTGGATTGCCACCTATTTGGTAGCTAGGGGTAACCTTGTTTTTCC